>NC_072732.1:72953581-73253581 GCF_026930045.1 Uloborus diversus | reverse complement strand
CAATTCGATGAATAGTTCTTCTTTTTATTCCAATTTAGGTACAATTTTAACATAAATTCCTGAATATGGGGGTGAAAAATTACTCGCAAATAGTAATATTATATCGTTGGAAAGGGAAGAATTTTCGCGTTCTACGCAATTTGTTCCAATGCTCTAACTTAATTGCGGCGGGAGTTTTTTACGTTTTTAGCTCAAATTTTTTTAGGCTTCGCTAAAATTTAGGCACTACATTCCTCATTAAATCCGTCAATAAAAAGTCAAGGAATTGTCCCACAGTTTTCTTTTTGACAGCATTGGATAGAGCTGCTTTTTTTACTCCAGATCTAACGTGACCTAAGGTCGAAAGTTTAACCATCTATCTCCATTAGAAAAAAAGTTACAAGCGAATTAAATGAAGTTCAAAAATCTGTTCTCTATTCAAGTTTTTAACCATTTTATTTTGTGTTTCCAGGGTCACGCTTTTTGAATCCATTGCTTATTTCCATATTTCTCAAATTCAATTCTTAAACTTATTTCATTTTGTGTTTCCATGGTTACGCCTTTTAAATCCATCTTTCTCATTTTATTTTAGTTTCTTAAATGTATTTTAGTATCTGTCGTCATTGTTTGGCGAGAAAATTTTACATGATGTTTTTTTTTCTTTCATTCAATCCTGGTTATTGAAGATACTTTACTTGACGCAATGATTTTTTTCAAGGTAGACCATGCAAAGTCGGGCAACGCAGCTAGTTTTTAATAAAGTATTTTCTATTCAATTAAAGAAAATATTTTTGATTAAACTAATAAGTACATAAAAGGCTTAATGAATGAATGAAAAGATACTGAAACAATGAACTGAACATGGAATTAGTAAATAGATCTATATATGAAAAAAAAAAAATGAACGCGTGAAAGAGTGAATTAATAAGAATGCAAGTGAATGAATGAATAAATAAGTGAATAACTAAATGTAAGAATGTAAGTGAATGAATGAATAAATAAGTGAATTACTAAATGTAAGAATGTAAGTGAATGAATAATTAAATAAGTGAATTACTAAATGTAAGAATTTAAATGAATGAATTAATAAATGAATACGTCAGTGATTTAGAAAATGATTGAGCAGTTAAACAAAATAAACGATTTCACTTTGCCCCATCCACTTTATCCCGAATGTATTTGACTGCAGGCAGAAAATATTTAAAATATAAATAAGCTTAACACTAAATAAATAATTCACAGATTATTAGAAAATCTTAATTAATATTTAAAATGTTTGTAACAAAAAAATTTCATTTTATAAAGCAGGAATAATTTTTCACTTGTAACAAAATACTATAAAAGTATCAATTTTTAAAATTATTTGTATTATAATTTGCTTTAATCTTTGGTGGTATTTTTTTCCTCTCTGGAATAGGTGACATTTGCTTTGGTTTAAATATTACCAGATAGGTGGCGTTAAAAGCAGAGTACATATTTCGCCATTTCAGTTTGTCCCACATTCCCCTAATATCAATATTAAAGTCACTTGCTGGAAAAGAGAGCGAAAGGGATAGTCAGAATCAGGATGAAGTCAAAGAGCTCTTTGAAATCAACTTAAACAAAAAAATAAATAAATAAATAAATAAATAAAAATAAATAAATAAATAAAAAGAAAAAAGTAATTGCGAAAAAGAAGTTGAAAAAAAAAGAGCTGTAACTGATGAAAATGTAATGAATTATTGAGGGCAAGATGTTTTGATGAAGCTGAACCTTTATCAACAATAAAATCAATTGTTTAAAGTGTGTAGAAGATTTCTGTACTACCAGGTCGTCTCTCAACTGGTATGAAGAAAATACTTTGGGTGCTTACTTGAAATGTGCACGATGTACAAAAAATTCCAATGATTGTAGAAAGACTTAAAAAAAAGGTTTTAAATACCATACGTAAATAACAAAATTATGTAAACTGGTTCAATCTTCAATCTCATTTTGATAATTTGATGAGATTTTTCATGCTTTTTGTGTTATTCATACGTATATTTATGTGTATTAATTTATTGAACTAATTCTAATTGTATCGATTATAATAAGTTCTGTGTTGATATTTGAAGCAGATCATGTAACCAGATATAGGGGAACATATTTTCTCAGTGTCTGAATAATAGACCCCAAAGATGAAATTTTTCTTTCAGCTAAAAAAAAGTTTACTAATATGTATTTCTTATGGCTGAAGAATTTCACACAGCATAAGAACCTAAATTAAGAAAGGTAGGAAGTTTTATCTTTTACTTCAGATGAGGCAAGATACAACGAGTTATCTCGTCTATACAGTACGGAATGTGCGTGATTGTAATAATTAGTAAGTACAGTTAAAAATGTTACTAGTTAAAGAAAGAACGCAAGCAGAATATTCAAGGCCAAATTTTTCGACACGGCCGCTCTTCAATACATCGCTGGGTGAAGGAATTTTACGTCACGGCCGCTGGAAGGGATATACACTGCAAATAAACAAACACTTTTTGAACACGGACACTTGTCCCTTTTTTTGGATCACTTTTTTTTTCAGTCAGTTTTCAAAACACTTCTAGAAACACTGTTTGGAACATGTATTTCCTTTTTTGCACACTTTTTAGACACTTCATGGAAAAATTAAAAGAATGGTTTTTGAACACTTGCAATAAACATTTTGTGGCACACGTTTTGGTACAGTTTTTAGGAAACGTTTCGAAACAACTACGGATCATTAATGCCCTCCCGAAATGCGTGCTACACAAGTATAAAAGAAGCTTATAAAAGAAGAAATACGCAATAATTCACTGACTGCAGGTTTGATGTTGGGTTTAGGCTTTGACTGAATATGATTATTAATCTGCATTATAACTATAAAAATTCAAAATGTGATGGCATCTCAATATCAATTGTATAGTTTACAGCGAAGTGACAAACGAGCAAAAGAGTAGCAGGAAATAGTGGTACAAAACTATATTTGCCAGAGAAATGACATCTAAATTTGAAATATAAATTTCCATAGTAACGTTTTCAAAGCCAATAAATAATGTAAAAAGTAAACAAAAATGTGTCAAAAACAAATGGTTATGTAAGTTAATTTTTTAAAAAAATAATTCCTGAAGAACAAAACCGTTTTAGTACTGTCTACAAATCGTATTTGTTTATGTTCCTACTACTTAGCTACTTAGTACAGTCTACTGCTCGGTTTATGATCAATGACTATCTAAGTATGTAGTGTTCTTTAAAACCATTAAAATGCAATGAATTTTTTTAATAACTAATCATTTTTGCTAAACTTCACTGCAGAGGTGGAATTACCAATTAATTCGTGTTTTATTTCTTTTCCTTTTGCGAAGTACAGGAATAAATGTAAGAAAGAAAAAGAAATTTCATTCAAAGTACGCCTAGAAGTTCCATTTTACTCACTCACTCAAAATGTATGTTTAGTTTTTTCGGCACTTCTGGACGTGCATATGAATGTACGGGCAACCAAAATGCCCGTTTTTAAAAACTACTGAATTCAATATCGCGTGTTTTCTCGTGACGTCGGTGTGTAAGTGAGCATCAGAGGTGAATTCATAGATGTTCCTGTACCAGAAACGCCAATGAGAAATTATAGAATAATGACTTTTGTCCAGTTTTGTGGGACAGCGGAATTTAGTTTCCTTGAAAAGTAACGGCGTTCCGGTAAGTTCAAGCACCAATTGACCCCTCGTTTTAATGTATCTCGCATAACTGAAAGACTGTACGCCGTAATAAGTTTGAATTTCGAATGTAGACGGAGTGAAGTCTGATTGTTCACCTCTCTTTTTGGTTGTGCACAGAGGCTCCAAAAGAAGCGTTTACACTTTTTATTTTTCTTTCTTTTTTTTTTTTTGAGCCAAATCGGTGTAATTTTCAACGACGAATAAGAAGTATATTTTTCTCGATTATGTTCGATTCGATAGAATTCTATCTACCAGTCAGGTAGCGAGAAATTTTCTTATGGATAGAGTAAAGGAAATTTCTGGCTGCACTTTTGTTTGACAGCATGCGTTTGAATCGAATAATCAATTATGTTAGAGTTGAATATGCCCCTGAAATGATGTTATGAATGGACGAACACTTGGTGACAAATTGAGCGACAAATATTTAACTAGGTACTGTTTTTAATTTGTTATTTCAGTATGATTTTTCGGAAAAATTATTTCTGGAATAAAATTTTGTGAAAATCCGATTATTAGGTTGATTAAAAGTTATTCAACGTAACTTGCTTTCTTTTAATGGCATAATCAACTCGAATTGTGCTCAATTCGATGGAATGCTATCTACCAGTACCGTAGTGAGAAATTTCAACTGGGTGAGGCAATGCAAATTTATGGCTGCGCTATTGGTCGATAAAATCATATTCGATTCGATCGGATTCTGTTTAAGTTAAATGCGCCACTTCAATTTAAAAAGTTTCATTGTAGAGGAAGTAGTTTAAATACGGGCCACCCGCTGAAAATGAGGGAAGGTTTTTTTGTGCAGTTGCAAAAATGGTATCGAATGAATCGACAGGAAGAGGCAAAACCGTAGTGATCAAATGACTTTGATAGCTGAAGTACGTGCTTTGTTGTCAGGAACTGCTTTGTAAGAAACACTCGCTTTTGAAGAGTTTAAAAACTTTTCGTAGCTCGTACAAGTTAATTTATATCTTTCTAACTTATACAGTGAAGTAAGTGGTTTTTATGTTAAAACAAATTAGATTATATGGAATTTCTTTCAGCGTATTTGATTTGAAATATTTGTTTGTTTAGTAATGGTTTAGTACACCATAAACTTAAAGTACAGCGTGGTCTAAAAACGGGCTACCGATGGTGGTCCAAAAACAGGGTAGCCCGTTTCTGGACCACGCTGTTTTCGAAACTTGAAAGTTCAGCATCTCGAATGCACTATCAAGTAGATAAACTTTAACATCCGAACACATCAGTCTATATGAAATGTATCCAATCCCCACTATTGCAAAGAAAAGGAACAATCGTGGCCACAAGAGTGCCAAGACTTGCATCATCACTGGATCACCTTACAAAGACAAAATGGCGAAACGTGTGGAGCATGCATTGAACAACAGTTGGAAAATTGTGAGCGGGAATCAATTGCCCTTGAAAAGAGAAAACGTACAAAATCTTCAAGTCAAGTCAAAGGGGAAATCCCAACGACAGTAGTCGGACTCAAAAGGAGACCACACTGATCTTCTCACTAATGGCAACGACAAATATGCCGAGTTGGTGGTTCTTGTTTTCGATAAATATGATGATGGCAATGTGTAGTACGCATATTTTGTGACAGATTCTTTTCAGATGACATTACAAGAGAAGTGTGAATTCTCCGCTGCAAGGCTAGACATCAGAGTATGTGGAATGGATTAAAAAAAGGGTTTACTACATTTGTAACTTCTGCAAATAAAAATTAAATAAATGATTTTTTTTTCATAAAAATAACGAAGATGATAATTATTAAAATTTTTGAATTAAAATTTCTTGCTTTTGACTAATTTTTTAAGCGATGAAATAGTTTTTTCTCAAGTGGCCCGTTTTGGGACCACCTCAAGAGAAACGTGATTTTGCCCTTTTTTCGTAATCATGAAGTTTTAAAACACTTAAAACTGATGTAATGGTTTTTGAATCCTAAGATCACCTTTATGAATGTTTCTAAGAGTTATTGGCACTAAAATTATCCCTTTAGCGTGAACAGGTAAATCAGTAGGTAGAAAATACAAGTGGTGGCCTGTTTTTAGACCACTTCCTATACTTGAATTTTTTCAATAATGCTTTTTAAATAAAAACACGAGTTCACAGAAACTGCTGGCCAAACTGGCTTAATTATACTTTGAAATACAGAGTTCTTTTTAAAAAGTTAAATGTCTCAATGAAGAAATAAGTTCCCGAATGCAACTAAAAATTAAAATACGTATTTAATTTACATTTTAAACTGCCGCACTTAGAACCTCTGAATTCCTATTTTGCAGTTCATTAAACACATCTTGTCGTAAAATAAAATATGTTTTAAATTAACCTATTTGACATAAATACACATTTTAAAATTTACATCACATTGCTGGAAGTAGCATTGCGGAATCCTCATCGTGTTTGGGCAAAAGTTTAATTAGTTGAGAGTTGATCAACTTAGACTTATTTTGTTTCAGTCGTACGTCTAATTTAATTTAGTGTGGATAGTTCATAGTTTCATGGCACGAAAATACGAAAACAAAAATGAATTTCGGTTTCAAATGTCTGGAAATTTAAATACAAACGTCATCAGGAAAAACAGTCTTAGTAACTCGAGCTTGAACAGAAGTATGTTCATTTCTTTTCAATAAAAGGAAATCTTGAAACGTTCTGCAGGAAATCTGCAGAAATCGTTTACAGTTTTACTGCTAAACACTCATTAAACTCAATATTTTTTAAACTCATTTATTTTACACATATATAGATTTTAAAATTTACATCATATTGCTGGACAGTTGTATTGTAGGTTTCTCGTTTTTACATGCAGGTCGATTGAATTGCAAAATTCCATAAAAATTTAATTTATAAAAGCTATTTTTGTCATTTATAAACTTTATTAGTTGAACACAAATAATATGTTACCTTTATAAACACTAATTTATCTTGGATAATATTTTTGAGAATGAGACCCCCCCCCCTTCTTTCCTTTTTATCATTACCTATAGCTGAAATGTTTTTAAGATATCAGTTTTTATTGAGATTCTGCAAGCCAGCTTCGTCCAACGTCTTCAAATACAGCTTAAAACTGTACTTTTAAAATTAAATTTTAAAACAGTGACATTTACATACTTCAGGGAACGTAAGGGGAACATATCCCCTTCAGTCCCCTAAAGGACCTAAAGGAATTCTTAATTCTTCACCTCTGAGTCGTGTTCTGAAGGAATCATTCATGGAACCTCTTACAGTTTACTAAAGACGGTCTAAAGTGTCTTAAAGCAATTTTTAAAACTCCACTTTAATTCATTTTTTAGAACCCCCCCCCCCCCCCCCCGTTTTATCACCTTTACATCACCAAAGACAGCTTAAACGTTATTTTCAAAACATCAGCTTCAACAAATATCTCGGGAAGGTATTTCTACACCTTTACCCGAACATTTAAAAAATGGCATGAAATTGCGTTATTAAAGCTAAAATCAGAGTTTTTAAATTAAAAACCCTGAAAATTCCGAGTATCCCCGTCTGTGGCTCCTTGAGTCTGTCTTTTATAGTGTTAAATAGATTGCACATGAAATATATGTATATTATTAAAATATTTCTTTAATAACTGCCTCAGACTGCACTTTTTACCTATTCAATAATTACACGTTTTTCTTTAAAATTATAATCATAGGTTTTTTTAATTATAGTTCATCAAGTTGTGCATTTTTTTATAAATAGGTCATGGTATTTTTTAAAACATATTTTTTCTTTTATTAACATGTTGAACAGCAAATTGAAAAATGCATTGAAAAAAGACAAAAAAAGATATATTTCTCAGGACTATCTTGTAAACCAGTGGTTTTAAACCTTTTGTTTCCCAGTCCTATTTTTGGACAATTTCAGGTTCGATACTGAGACTCACACATACGCTTATACAAGCGTTTATAGATTCGTTTATAGATTCTTCTGCAACTTAACCAGTATTATCAATAAAAGTTTATTTATAACAAAATGTGAATGCTCAGAGATGCACAAGTGCTTAATGTACAAATGCTAACGCATAATGCACACAAAATATGGAGCTCGACAATCTGCAAGTGCTAAGTTAATTTTCAAATGCTTAAGCATAACGTAATGAATAGTAATGAAAATAAGTAACTTGCATTAAAAATATTCCAAACCTGACCAAAACTGTTACAGATGAAAATTCTGAAATCGACAACAATGTTTACTAATACTTTCTGCGTAGCTTTGCAAAATTTGGCACAAGTGATGAAATACGTTACAATTTCGTAGCGCGAAGTTCTTTCAGATAAGTTTATGAGTGAGATGATTGAGAAATGTAACAAAATTTGCAGAAAAAAAATAACAGCATTTTTTAAAAACTACCGTATACATACAGTACATAGCACAGCCAACCAATATTTATTAAGCCATCATCGTTGCAGCAAAGAAAGCAATGATTTGTTGTTTAAGTAGTTAATTATCTTGTGGAATAATGAATAGATTAATTTAGAAACGCAAAAATAAAATATATAGGTACTTGTGAAAAGTATGCTATTATTAGCATTTTGTTGCAGTAACTTGAAACCTATACTTGTTTCCATGTTCATTGCTTTAGTTCGAACAGCTGTACTAAATTGCTACAAGATATAACTATTGACTTTAGAAAATATTATACTTTAAACCGTAGCAGAAATGAAATGTTTTTTTCATACATCGATTGTTATTTATCAGATATTTCAGTTTTTAGTATGCTGTATTTACGTGAAAAATGTCAGAATTCTAATGCCAATTTCACATAAATTCAATATATTTCAGAAAGAGATTGAGGGTCTGTCATATAACAAGGAAAGTTGGAACCCATCGAATATTTTATTTTACACAAAGAGGAATCGAGTTACGTGGAACACACACAAAAAAAAATAGAGCTACATTGTGTATCTTGGTTATATTAGATTTATCTTTATCTTCTTCAGAAAGGCTTTTCCTGTTGAATTTCGAAATAACAAAAGTACCATAAGATCTGTATATTTTATTCTTGAGGATTTGTAGAGCCCTTTTTGTTTACATTAAATTCTTAGGCAAATGTAGAATAGGTCAGTGGCATCGCTTAAATATGCATCTCGTATGTTTTGATGCCATGCTTAAAAATACAATTACGAAATATACTTATTTATACATCCGATACACATTTTCAAAAATAAAGTGTGAGTTTTCTAGGATGTCGGTTAATAAAAATATAATATACCAATCTTCTGGTTCCGTTAAAATAATTGTAAAAAACCTAACTTTATTTTCACTTTACTATCAGTTCTATACTGTAAAAATGTGTAACCTTACTCCGTAAAAACGGTGGCAAAAATCTGCCTCCAATGGAGTAACTTAACTGATAAAACAGGCGTAACGTTACGCAACGCCCATAACGTTACACCAGTTTTATCTGTTAAGTTACACCATTGCTATGGAGGAAGCTAGCCGCCAGAATAAGGTTACAAATAGTGCAGAATGCTACCACCGTATTTATGCAGTAAGGTTACAATTTCTTTACAGTGTATGAAGAGTAGAGCCTGATTTTACATAAGTTTGGTGAATCATAGATGAAGATTTGCGAAAAAAGACTATTTCCAAAATGTTGAGTTTTTTTTTTTTAGTTATTATTATTTCACAAAATGGATGCACTATACTGTAAAACATGTATCAGCAGTGCAAATTCTTGAATTTGGAGATATTTCCTTAATTGGTCACTATTTTTTTGTAGTGATAGATTTGAGAAGAAATAGTTCTAATTTCCATCTTAGGATATATTTCAATTTACATGTGTTTAAATTCTTGGAAATTTGAGTATACAAATTTTTTTCTGCAAGTTTATTTCCCCTTCTTTAACCACTTTCTTTAACCACAGTTTCTTTAATTATCTATATCTTTTAGAAATTAATCTGACTAATATTTTTACCTCGTGCAAATGGAAACTTTAAACGTATGCAAACAAATGCAGTTTGGCAATTTTCCGTTCCTCACTGTAGAATATTATTTTTTAACCTTACGCATATAGTTCTGCTATCATTTTTTTTTTTTTAAATGTTTTCAGAACAAGTGAAGCCAAGACATATAAAAAAAATGTATTTTTGTAATCGCAATTTTCTTGTTATTAGTATTTTATTTTATTTTAACATTTCAATAACCTTCTAGAATATATAATTATTTTCTTGTCTTTAAAACTGCTAAAAAATTCACCCAATTACTACTAGCGAGAAAATTATGAATATTCATTGAAACCTAACTATAGTCATCCACGGCTTACTTTATTTGTGTTAAAGCATTTATTTGATATTTTTCCAGTAGTGAACATGTTGCTTTCCATTTCTAACCATTTTCTAGAACCAATGTTGCATTTATGGATGTGAAATTCTTCTTAAATATTTCTGAAATTTCTTGATGTGCTGTTTTTTCTTTTTGAAAATAGGTCTATAGATGAATGCTTTAAGCGAATCTAGATTTAATTAGAGTGTATATCAAATGACACGACATTTGCAAAGTAGTTTCTCAAAAATAATATAAATAAATAAATAAAATATAAATATGAGGCGTTGGGATAGATAGACCGACAGATATTTCCCCCATCTCAATATCCTACTTTCCAATTTTGAATTTTCGATATTTATTATTATTATTATTATTTTTTTTTTTTTTTTTTTTTTGCTTTTTGCGATATTTTCAAGATACATAAAGTCATCTTTCATGCTTTTTTCTTCTTTCTCTGACTTTTACTGGGAAAGTAGGCTAAAACCAAAGCATTTCAACTACATGTAAGACTAGATGTGACAAAATTTAAAGTTTTCAAAATCTTAACAGCAGTACACTTAAAGTTAAGATAATATACTGTTAAAATAACGAAGTAAATTCAGTCAGAATAAGCAATATTCTTTGATGCATTTAAAATCAGTTTTAAGTCGCAAGTAAAATCGTTTACACTTCATAAAAGTAAAAAAAAAAAAAAAAATACGAAGAAATATACGTCAGATTTTGAAATATACGAAATATAGGATATTTATAGGAGGACTGTGAGCACTGATGGTTGGAAGAGAAGCAAAAGGTTTTAACACATTTTAATCGATTATTTCAAAAAGAGCGTAAGTCCAGCGGATTTTCTATTTCCGCAAGACCAACGTCTTTTCTGAAATATTAGATTCGTGTTATAACTTAATCCATTAAAACGTCAAAACTCTAATCCTATTTGTCAAGAGAAGAAAGACCTTAACAGCATGTAGATGTAATATGAGGAAGAATTGAAATGCAAAAGTTTACCTAGAATAATAGATGAATGCCGCTGATCCAAGTGCACAACTCTCAATGACGGCAGGAACAAATTGGAAATATGCCCCACAATAATAGAAAAAAAAAAAAAAAAATATTAAAAAAATAAAAAGAACAGACTGCGTACAAGCCATAAAACTGAAAAGGAAAAAAAATATGAGGCCAGTAGTTTAGAATTTTATTAAGTATTACTGAATAACTGCTCAATTAAAATATTTTTATAATCGATGCATACATAAGACAAATCATAAATTCAAAAGCAGAATAGAAGGATCAACAGTCGGTGCCCATTCCTTTTTTACCAGTCAAGGAACCCTGTACAATTTAATGAGCCTCGACTGTTGGTCCTTCTATTCTGCTTTTGAATTTATGATTAGTCTTATATGTGTATCGATTATAAAACTAGTTCAATGGAGTAGATATTGAGTAATACTTAAAAAAATTCTAAACTACTGGGCTTATATATTTTTCTTTTTAGTTTTTTTGGTTTTTACGCAGTCGGAAATTTTTGTTTTTATTTAATATATATATTTTTTATATATATTAACGTTTGTCGTATATTTTTTAAAACTTTTTAGTTAATTTTCATTGACTTAGTAATTATGATCCTAAGACGGCAAATTTCGCAATCTTGTCACTTTATTGGAAAAGTTTATATCGTGATGATTATTAAGTAACTTGCGGTGGTCTAAACTACTGATTATTAGCCTCTCTAGGGACCTTTCTCGACTTTAAGCTACATATTCTTAACCTTTATCAAAAATGTGTGAACTTAAGTCAACCACAGCTATGTAAAGAGCGCGGAAAAGTCGTCAGTCAAATCTTTCTGACAAAACTAAAATAGATAGTCAAGACAGTACACGTCGCGAAACTCTGTCCCCTGAATAACGACAAAAACAAATGTAACATGTTAGAGATAAAAATTCAAGTAATAGATTTAGTAAACAAAAAATTCAGGCAGTGGAAACGCTACCTGCATTCGTCGCACGCGGTGTAGCACGCAGGTAGCATGCGACATGATACCGAACTGACAATATGAAGACTGGTTGTTGATATGATGAATTTTGATTACTACCATGTGTTTAGTGACACTCCCAAGGTTGAGACAAATCGATTGACGAAAAATTTATCAAAATCGGCCAAGTAGTTTAGCTTGTACAACTCCACGTAGGAACAAATATACATTCACTGGTGTGCAAAAATTAAGGACGAAGAAGAAAAAATAGCATATCAGCTGAACGAAGAGGCAGAGCGGACAGAAAGACCAGTCAGAAGATTAAGTAAGGTGATGTACGGTAGCACATGCGCATATATGCAGGCAGACGTAATGGGGGAGTGTCTGAGTAGTATAAAGCATGTTGTCGGTGTAAGATCAGTATTTCTGGCAAAGAGATTGCACGCCGTATAGCAGTTAAAATCACACCGAGTTGCTGTCTCAGCGAGAAATGGCGAATAATCAATCTGTTGGACGACATCTGGATGCTTTTACCCGAGCTCGAATCATTGGGAAGTTGAAGGCACGCCGCAGTGTGACAAGTGTGGCTGCAGAGTTTGGAATTGCTCACAGCATCGTTTCACGACTTTGGAGACAATTTCAAACTACAGGAACAGCTATCCGGGGGTTCAGTAGTGGTCGTCCACGAGGAACCACACCCGCAGATGACCAGTATATTGTCTTACAGGAGAGAAGAAACAGGCGGCAGACAGCGGGAGAAATCGCTAGACACACGACACAGGCGACTGGACGACCGATATCGCGTTTTAGCGTGGCCAGAAGACTGCACGGTGGTGGTCTGTTTGCACGACGCCCTATACGGTGTGTACCTCTAACGCCTGCCCATCGGAGAAGGCGTTCTCTGTGGTGCCGGGAACACTGGAATTGGAGAGACAATGAATGGGGACGAGTACTCTTTACAGATGAGAGTAGATTCAGTCCGAGTAGCGATTCTCATCGCATACTCATCTGGAGAGAGCGGGGAAGCCGCAATCATCCCTCGAACATCATTGAAAGGGACAGGTATGGAGGTCGCGGTGTTCTCTTTTGGGGAGGCATCATGCTTGGTAGTCGTACAGACCTTCACATTTCCGACGCAGGTTCAGTCAACGGGACACGTTATTGTAACGAGATTCTTCTTCCATATGTGCGTATTTTTAGAGGCGCTATGGGTCCGCAGTTCCTTTTCATGGACGACAATGCGCCATGTCATTGCACAGTAGCTGCCGAACAGCTCTTAGAGAGTGAGGATATTGAACGTATGGATTGCCCGGCACGATCTCCGGATCTCAATCCCATCGAGCATGTATGGGATTTTCTAGGCAGACGCTTGGCAGCTCGTACCTTACCACCAGTAACGATTCGGGAGCTTCGATTGGCGCTGCAAGACGAATGGGCAGCAATGCTTCAACAACTCATTGACACCCTCATTCTCAGCATGGGCAGACGCTGTGAAACCTGCCTAGCAGTCGAGGGAGATGATATCCCCTACTAAAGACCGGATGTTTCTTGCTGGACACCCATCACAGGGATGTTTCGGCCTTCAGTCGCATTGCGCTCCATGCTACTTTTTCAATAAAGCTTCTTTTTATCCCTCTGATTTCTCTTTTAGTAAGTGTTGCTTACATTACACATGTCCATACGTATTGGGGATCTTAAGGTATTAAATGTGTTGATTTGGAAATTACCTTTTGTACAAAGGTATATTGAAAAAACCGTCTCGTCCTTAATTTTTGCACACCAGTGTACATAGACTCATAAACATATTACCCTCCTTTGCGTCGCGCACGCGCAGTCGGGTAAAAAGGCATTTTATGAATGGAAATGCTAAGTTTAAAAAATAAGACTAATTATGCAACAGGTATGTTCGGAGTCTTAACAATTTCATGAATATTGTTTCGCATTGATCATCGAGACATAATATCTTTATCAATGTGTTTGGATGAGAGGTCTATAAGATTTGCTACCATTGACAACTGAAGGCTCTTATGTATAAGATCCACATTGAACTTGAAATAGACCTTATTGCTGGATTTTGGGTCACAGATGGGGGAGTGCGTGATTCAAACATTTCCTTCGTTGTTGTACCACATGGATCATTTTATGGTGACCAGGGTTGGCAGACGTCCCGGATTTCTAAATACAGTCCTATATTTTGAACAATTGTCCTGCGTCCTGGGGAACTTCCATATGGGACGGCTAAAAACCCATATTCTAGGTAATAACAATATTGTACAAAACGAGACATTATTTTAAGGGGGAAAAAACAACAAATGTTAAATAAAGAGCCATAAGAAAATCAAATAGCAAAAAGTTCCAAGACTGCTAACTGTATAGTAAACTGCTTAACTGTTACTAAAGCATTGATTGAATCAGACTTGGCCTCATTCTAACTTTATGAGAAGAATATATAAGTCGAGGTTCAATCAATAGATATTAATTCCGAAACGAAACATCAGTATTATTTTATGCAGAAGTGGATATTCAATCAGTCAATCGCACTCGAGATTTTTTTCATTAACTTTCACTACTTTTTCACGCAAAGGTTTAAGCATTTAAATGTAAAGAAGAAACAGAAATGTTTACTGCATTTTAGACATGAAATTTAAAATTTACCTTAGCATTGCTGAGATACATTTAATTTTCGTTGCAGAAAAAGGATGAAAGGCATCACACACAACATCAAGCGGGGGGGTGAAAATACTGCGCGGCAATCTTTACCAATAATAAAGCTGAATGTTTGAATATGTGACTCTTTGGATCTCTGTTTGGATGTCTGTTACGCGCATAGTGCCTAGACCGTTCGGCCGATTTTAATGAAATTTGGCAAAAAATTAGTTCGTAGGATACGGGTGAGTACCTTGAAGCGATTTTCCGAAAATTCGATTCTGCTATTTTTCTATTCCGGTTTTAAGAAATTTTATCGAGCAAATTATACTAACGTGGTGGTCGAGTAAACTATCATAACGTGTGCGAGCAAATTACTATAACATAGCAAATTGGCGATAAATTCATCATCCGTTATTTGTCAATATACAGGCTAACCAAATGACCTTTTAATTTTATACTACGGGCGAAGCCGTGCGGTACCGCAGGCATAAAATAAAAGACTAAAATTTAATTTTTTGGGGAATTTCCTTTTTGTCTAAAGTGAATCAGTTGATCAGTTAACTGTAGGCAATCGTACCCTAACTGGATAAATGTTAAGAGCGCTGGTTTAGAAATTGGAAGAAGCCAGTTTGAACCCACTCCATCGCTTTAGCATTAGTAGCGAATTTGTTTATTTGACAGAGATCACCTCACCGGTAGGTGTGTTTTGGCGACACATTAGTTAATCCACTCAACATATTTGATGACAAAAACTTACATTCTCAATTAGGTTACTTGAACCGAGTACTTGTATGTGCAATTTTATGATGTAATATTTTTAATATGATCTGATGATGGTTCAGGCAAAAAAAAAAAAAAAAAAATCATACTGTACGCAGTAAATATTTGCGGGATAAAATAATTCCACACTAAAATAAATAAATAAATAAATAAATTGAATTTTGAATTGAAATATATTGTTTTTCGCGATCACGAGTTGCGACAGCACCCAACTAATTGGAGTTATTTTTTTCCAGAAACGGCTTCTGTCCATCCGATCCTGCCCCTCCTCTTGGGCGGTTACGTGTGTATGGTTGTGTATGTGCATGCGTAGGCTCGTGTGTGTGCGTAGACCTGTGTGTATGCGCGTTGGCGTGTGTGTATGTGCGTAAAGGCACGGGTGTGAGTGTGTATGAGTATGAGCGTGCGTGTGTGTAGGACATGGACGCCACCGCTCAGCAGAAGCGAATTCCGGGAGACAGTGTTCAGGACCAGCGAGCCGCTCCTGCAGAGGACGGTGGGATCGAAAAAGGACAAACATCAAGGACATCAAATGAAAACAATTAGCAATCGTGATTACTTAAAAGAAAGAAAAAAGAATGTACAAGAATTAATTTCAATTTCGTTCAAAAGTTAATATCAGGTGTCGTTATACACGATTAAGGAAGTTGATGCTAAGTGTTACTAAATTTAAAATTTTTTTAGGTTCATCTAGCATCTGTCAAAAACAAACAGAAATCATTTGAAACGTTCAAGTTATATAAATACTTAAGAAAACAGTAACAAAGACAAAAAAAAAAAAAAAAAAAAAGAGAAAGAATGAAACACCAAGAGGCAGAAATATTAATTAATTTAATAGAAACAAAATAAAATAAAATAAAATGAAGTTCTTTAATCAAAACTGCAACAACCAACCTGGAAAACCACCGGGAATTTTAAATTAATATAGTAATATAAAAAAGAATTGATAGAATTTTGATAAAAATTGATACTCACTACGCTACTGGGATTAAAACTAGTTTTTGCAGCAAATAACTGAAGGTTGCATTCAATACACTTCCTGGGTAAAGAAGGTACTTATAGTATGGTACATAAATAACCTTTCTAAACCTACGCATGAATAAATTTCCTTGAAGTATGCCTGCAGATTGTGACTGATTAGTTGAATGCATCAGGATGTAGGGATTACATTTTTATTTAAAAAGTTTTATTTTGTTGTATTTAGATTTTTCCTAGTATTTGATTAGTTCTTTTAATTGAATTTTATAAATTATTGTTACAACAAATTATACGATAAGTTTGTTCTTAAACATTAGGATTGATTAAAAAAATCGATTTTTTATTTAGGAATAGCGTTACTCATCAAAAATTATAGTTTAGTATCCTCATTAAGGGGAAAAAATCTGCATTGCCATTTTCAGTTCACGCATGAGGTTGAAAATTTGAAGGGAAGAAAAAGCTAAAAACTGAATTTAAAAAAAAAAAGTTTTTCATAATTGTTTGATAATAATAATAATAATAATAATTATAATTAAAATAATAATAATAACAATAATTATAATTAAAATAATAATAATTGTTATAATTATAATTAAAATAATTATAATTAAAATAATAATAATTGTTATAATTATAATTAAAATAATAATAATAATAATAATAATAACAGAATGCAAGTAAGAAGGGGTGTTAAAAATGTCTCTCTCGTTGGAAACACTACCATGTGAGAGCTATAAGTTTCAATATACTACACTTTTCTTACAAAATCAATTTCACTTGAGTGAAAAGCGATGAAATTTTAACGATCCTTTATTATCTGAGCATTGGAAAAAGTAATTGGATATGTCACACAGAAGGCTATGTCTACAAGGTGGAAACTGCACACACTGGCATTCCCTTTGCTTTTTTTTTTTACTAAGATGAGTGAGAGGAGTGCTCCTGTCCCTAGGCATTGAGCAATTCACAACTATAGCGCTTCCAACTGCGACCAACCGAGTTTTACCGCAGACTACATGACCAAAAGTGAAGGTCTGTGCGCGTTGAATCTAAGTATGAGCGGTGACCGTGTTGCACAAATCAAGCTTTCCCTCATCGTCTTCGCACTAGAACAACAAAGGTAAACATTAAACGTGCTCACAATCTTATCAATGTTGATAAACGCGTTAGTTTTTAAAATTTTGGGAAACTTGGTGTCAGCTATGGAACCACACACACACTGTTAAACAAATCCTGAAATTTTACAGTACAAGTTAGAGGCATCCACGTTGCCAGCAACTTTTACCGCAAAATTTTATTTTACTATAAAAATGTACGGTAGAAAAAACGACAGTAAACAAAACCGCAAAAACGTTGATAGCAGATTCGGACTCGGGACCTTCGTAATACCAGGCAGCTTCGCTGACCACCATACGCTCTGTTACAAATTGAGAAATGGGAAATACGCTTTTATCTGCTTCGCACTGTAAATAAACGTGGTGTATCAATTTGTACTGCAATCGTTTTATTTTATTTTTTTTTTTCAGTACAATATCTGGTAATTTTTTCTCTACTGTAAACACTCCATTTTACAATAATATTTACTTTTTTTTTTCCCTTCAAATAATAACCATAAATTTAAAAACTTATTATAGAAAAATAAAATAGTTATAAAATATTTACCCTTTTAAAAAAAAAATCTTAGAATTACTTAGTTAGACTAATATAATATTATGGGGATATAGCAGCAGTTCATATGTGCCCCAGATGTAATTTTTACAAGTGTACCTTCATCTAACTCAGGACTAACCTAATTCAATAAAAAAAGTTAAACATTACCATATACTTTCTTTCATCTTTATCTAACTGTTTACGATGATTAAGTTTAGCTTATTAGGTATCTTAAAATGTGTTTTTACGTGAAGAATATTGATAAAATTACGTACAATACCTGCTAAAAAAAGAAGTTACCACCACAGAAAGACAAATTTGTTTATCACTCTAAACGTTTTTCCAAAAGGAAGGAATATAACTGCCATTATCTGAAAAGATTTTTCACTTTAAGTTATCTTAGTAACACACAACGTAATCCCTTCTAAGTTAAAAAACTTTAAAGCTTTTTTCTGCACAAATATCCTGAAAAAAAAACTAATTAAATAATGATAAATTTATTAATAAAGCTAAATGAGATATAGTTTGAAAATGTATCTGTTAAGAACAGTGATTCAATGGAATTGTTTCTCTATCCACATAACTTCTTTTTTGAAAAAAAGAAAAAAAAAAACAATCACTGAAAATCCCTATCTTCTCTCTAGATCAACTCACTTTGAAGATACTAACGTGGCTTCATTTGCGTAAGTTATTCAGTTCGATCTATATTCGTAGCGATATTTATTGGCCTCCCTCGAAAGAACTTTGAATCTTTAAAAGGATTTATGATTGGGATTTGGTACTTTATACGTCGATATAAAACGAATAAATATGAAAATCAGGGGGTATAGAAAGTGGAGGATATCAAAGAAAAAATAATAATAAGATATTTTCCCCCAACTCCTTTCAACCAATTTCACAAAGCAAATTGTGGAAGAAATGCAACTATATTTCAAGTAAGTGCACGTAGCCAATCTGAAATCCTGGGCACGATATCCCGTTTGATATTTTCTTTTATCAGGAAAACAAAGTACCTATCCGCAAACGCAATTCCGGGAAGAACACCTTTTAGAATAAACGTGTTCTTTCCTTACACGATTGTGATATTGTGCGGGCTGCTGTTTTAATCCCAAGGTCTTAGATTTCTTGCTAAATTGTCCGCGAAAGTATATATATATATATATATATATATATATATATATATATATATATATATATATATATATATATATATATTAGGGTGGTCCTTATTTTTGAAGCTGTAGATATTTTACACGACGCCCCCTCAATTTGTTCCATTACACAAATAAATGATCCATGCAAAGTTTTAAGTCAATCCATGAATATTAACACGTGCCCCTAGGGCCCCCTTTTTTGAGTTTTGAAGAAAAAATTGCGGATTTTCTCATTTTTATGTAAAAATATTCCTAAGTTTCATATTTAAAGTCATTTTAAACCTTCTATAGATGTTGCTACTGCCAGACCAACCATTCATTCTGTAAAATTTTACATATTACATAGGGTACATGTACACCAATGGCCTTGGGACAGGCATACCGCTGCTATTCGCGCTCGTTCGATGCTATAAATATTAGTAATGACAATTACATTTTAATTCAATGTTCTTTAGTTATATTCTTAAATATTTATGCATTCTTATAATTCAAATTTTGAAAAATCCTCGATTACCCTATCATAAAAATAAACTCTATTTTCCATATTTTAAATATAAATTTTTAAAAATTCCAGATCGGAATAATGTAAAAATCTATTCTTTAAACTGCCTTTTATTTCAGTACATAGTTCTTTATTATCATCAAATTCCTCTTGCAATTTACAAGATTTAGGAACCGAAATGGGTATCTATCCTAACCTGTTGAACCTTTTTTCTATATCTGGTCTACCACAACGCAAAAAAGCTTGACAACTATTGAGATCTGCTCGAATTTCATCAATGTTAGACAAATGCCATATTAGGGACAAAAATGCTGCTCATTTATTAACAGCCTATGTAGATATAGTAAATTTAAATCCAAATAATCTTATAATCAATCGTACATCCCTTAAGAGAGCAAGAGAAAATCTTCGAGAGGTAAAATTAGATTTCATGAATTTAAATTTAGATTTTTTAGTTATTCCCTGGGATACAAAGCTATATATGCATCCAGATGTAACTGGAAAAAAAACGCCGATAGGCTTACCATGATAGCTTCCAATGTTGAACAGCTACTCAGAATTTCTGAGATATTTCTTCAGTTGTATATGTGTGTTATATTTGATGATTGCTCTTTGTTGCTAACTGTTCAAGCTGTAGTGTTTTTATACAGCGGCTTACAATACCGGCTGTATAAATTGTGCATGTAATTTTTAGAGCAAAAACTGAACGGTTATATATTGCATTTGTATTGCTATCATCATGCACTTGAAATCGTACTGCAGAGTGTCTTTAAAGAAGTTCTTGCCTTTCTTAGTTCTAGACTCGATATTCCATTATTTAAGAGCTTCAAAATTCAAAAATTACACATACGACTTAAATTCTAAAAGAAAAATTTGATGACATATTATTGTTCATAGAAAGCGGTATTAAGAAATATTAGAGAATTTTCATAACGTGTAATAATATTTCTTGGTGAAGGCCTCCCTCCTACAGGGATATGTTTTCGCCAACCTGGAGCTTATCTGTGAGCCAGATGGGTGGCAAAAGGAATTTATTGTTTGAATATTTATATATTTAGGAAACAACTTAAATTGACCTTACATGAAGAGATTGCCGGTAAATTCTGTTTTACAGTTAAATATTGTATGAAGATATAGTTTTTCGCAGCAACCCATTCTAGGCCTTTTAAACTAATATAAAGTCTAGTGTCTAAAAACCTGCAGCGTACAAAATGATGACAAACATGCAGCAGAAGCAGTGATTGAAAAATTCATAAATCACTTATGGTACTTAGGGGATGAACTAGTAGCTTTGTCCGTATTGGATGAAGGAATTAATTTTGAAGATAGGAAAAGACTACGTCAAAAAAATTCTTGCTGTATAGGAAGACGTGTCTGATGACTGTATAAAAAATTTCAAATAACAGTAGATGATTTGAAATACTTTCTTAGTAAAGATCTTCCTCTTTATCGAATCAATTACAAGTCAATAAAACTGTTAGATAAGTTACAAACACCAAAAGATGTTTTCCTATTTGATCCTGATTCATGGCAAAATGAATAAGGCTTTTTAAAGGGAAGAGATATCGTTAAAATGTTGAAAGTTGTGAATGATACAACTGAAAGAGGAGCACAATTAATCGAAGAATTTCACTATCAATTTACCAAATATGAGTCACAAAAGCAATTTAGTATTTCACAGGCACTCCAAGACTATCGGAAAAAAATGCACTCGATTGAGATACATTGAGAAAAGCGTACGATTAAGGTAAAGTTTCTAAAGCAATATTTCATTCCTATTCAATGTAAAATCTTTAGACGATATGAAGTAATTAAAAAGATTAGTTTTTGTGCTACCTCGCTGTAAAAATATTTTGCAAACGTAGGAGAAACGATTTACGGGGTCTGAAGTATTAACTCGAAGATTTGTGAGAAAATTATCAAAAGTGTTAAAGTTCAACGTCCTAGGGGCACGTGTTATTATTGACCAATCGAGTTCAAATTTTGCACTGATTACTTTTTATTATAGTGTCACAAAACTAGGGGGCGTCACTTGTTGAATTCCGAAAAAAAAATTTTCCCATATAAATAAGGACCACCCTAATATATATATTGTACAATACAATCTTAAAAGTTTTTAGTACATAAAATATTTCTAATAAAATTTGAAAGTAAGTCATTGAGGCGAGAAAATGTATAACTATTTCTGCTTATGTCCTTCAGTCGGATAGTTGAGGGTAACAATATTTAATGGCAAAATCTTAATATATTTAGCTAATTACATTTTGGTCAATAAATATCTACGTACTAAAACTCGTTTGTGGTTTTATATGAATAAATTTAGATTTAATTACGCTAGATGTTTATTATATGTATACATATGTTTTTTTTTTTTCAAAATGGTTTTGATTAAACAAAAAAAAAGTGTTTTAGAATATGTATCTAAATTGAAAAAACTGAAAAAATGTTTTTGTTTTTAATCACCAGAAACATCAATCTAATTTTTGCATTTTATTTTATGCTGGACAATAATTGCAACTGTAGCGAAACTGTTGTGAAAATCTCGTGCGGTAGAAAAATCCCTGTTCCTAGTAAAAAAAGCAATTCATTAATTGTTTAATGATAATGATAAGGTGATGTCATGTTATTTAAGTGCAAAACCTTTTTGAGTTAAAAAAAGACACCAAGTCTTCTAATTTTCAAACTTAATCTAAATCTTCAAATTTTTTTCTTCAAGGTAAATATATGTTAATTTTACATTGATTTCAGTTGAATTGGCAGTTTCGTTTGAATTGCCCTACGGCATGAGCAATCCCATTCCATATTCCCTACCTGCGCATCTCTTATGCACATAGCGCGCTTAGCCTTATCTCATTTGTAAGAAAATTTACAACTCTATTGCCAGACTACATTCCAGCCAATTTTCTGAGTTGTTGCTCAATTTCTTCTTGGTGCGTATATTTTTTGTGACACTGCATATGTACTAGCAGTTAGCAGTACAATCAGGGCAATGCGCGTTCGGGTGGTCCGAAAAAAGGATATTTTCGAGAAGTACCTTCTAATAACAGAAAAAAAAGTTGTGTATTGCCATCCTAAACACAGGAAAATAATTAAAAAAAATATTTAAGTCTTTAGATCACTCATTGGCAGCAAAGTTTGCAAAAAAGGTAAAAAATGGTTCATTTTCAAATTTTTTTTTATAAAAACCCAAATATTCAAAAATTTTGTTCAAATCCCGTTTAAATACTTCCTTTTAATAGTCTTTGAATATATCATTGAAAATATTTAATTCTTGTACAGTTTTTTGTTTGCACATGAGCCGTAATGTTACGTGAAATCAACCGAAAATCGAAGTTTTTGGCTTATTTTGTATATTGCAGTACTTCTTCTTTTAGATCCCAGTTATGTATTTTTGTAAAGTAAATGTGCGCTATACAGCTCTTTGCTGGAACTGCAAATATATTGTGCTGCATTAACAACCCAGAACCCACCCCAAACGACTCAGTTTTGGCACTGATGTTTGAAATATATATAGGTTTTCATATAAACCCATCTCTCCCGTCTAATATCTGAAATAAATTTCTTCAGAATCACTAAACAGTTCCACAATCCATTTCACTACCCGTGTGTGATATGGGAATTTTAAAAATACATACTTAAGAATAAATGCATAGTTTCTAGAAAGGATAAACTATCATTGTTTTTCACATCATCACTGAAACAGAATAAGTAAACACGTTGACCTGTCAACTAACTGCTGTAGTTCGATTCTTTAAATCTTAATATTGATGGAAGAAATTCGCTTATAGCTTTTGAAGTGTGTTCTTGATTGGTAGTTTTTTGCGTTGCATAGAGACCTTGCTGTAATTCAACTCCTTTATATTTCGCATTTAGTGCATTGCCATGACCAATAACATTTTCTCAAAAATAACGAAGTAAGCATTTTATTGAATCACCGGATCCACGATGTTTGGAAGATTATTACAGATCTGACTTGCAGATTTTGTAACTTTAAATAAGTGATCCATATTTCACAGAAATTTGTTCTTTTATTCAAAATGTTAATTATATCAAACCATAGAAGCATAATTTTTAAAGGTATTATTTACGAGTGCCTTCATTCCACTAGTATTTTAGTTTAAATATTATACAATCCCAGAGCACTCCGTTAGCAAACGTTAACGAAATCTAAAACATCTTAGTTTTGAGGGAGGGAGATCAAAGTCCCATTTTTCTTTCTGTATTGCAATAACAATGTCCAACAAATTCTTTTGTTTGCTTTTTAAGTCAGTTTCCAAAACTTTGATTTCTTCCGACCGAGTTCTTTCTAAGTTAATAATATTTAATTTTAAAAACAGTTGATGCTTTACCCATAAATCAGTAAATTTTCATCTTTTACACTCCGGCTGTAGAATGGGTTATTAAACTGGTTAGTGAGTCGGTAGGTAGGGTGTTTTTTGGGATGAGACAAGATATGGATTAATATAAAAACCTTTATGTTCGCGATGCTCAATGCGAAAATTAAGTCACAAGTCCAACTTCAAACCTTGATCGAAACTTAGAGACTTGTTTAAAACCAAATATTTATTATTATTGTAAGTTACATTACAAATGTATGATTCCTGTCAATAACCGTTCTTCTTGGGAACTGCAGGTGGAACACCAAGTGCAACAACCAAAATGGGGGAGGAGGGTCCGGGTTGTTAATGCAATATAATTTAATTGCAGTTCCAGCAAAGAGCTGTGGAGTGTAAATATGCTGTAAAAAATGTTTTCGAAGTGGATTTAAAAGAAGAAATACCGCAATATATACAAAATAAATTACTTCCAAATAATAATAATAATAATAATAATAACCTTCATAAAACACCTAGGAACAAAAAAGCAAAAAGTAACTGATTACACTTACATACTATTTTCTACCCGAACCTAGAAATGAATTTTTTTTTAACAATTTCAGTATAAAAATCAACTAAACACCGAATTATAAAATAAAGACTGACTTTAATTACTTTACGATGAATTATTTTAAATACCTAACTAATTATATACGATCTCTTACTTTTTAAACACCTTTTGAAGTCGGCGCCTTATATAAACTACTACCTAACGTAGCTGACAATCCGTTGAATCCTGAATTAAACACTAATTTAACTAAACGCGAAATTATTCTTTAAAACTAAACCTACTCAGTTACGTTAGGTAGTAGTTTATTTGAGGCCCCAACTTTAAAAGTTTATTAAAAATTAAGAGATCGTATATAATTAGTTAGGTATTTAAAGTAATTCATGTTATGGTAATTAAAATCAGTGTTTATTTTATAATTCGGTGTTTAATTTATAGTTGATTTTTATACTGGAATTGTAAAATAAATTTCATTTCTAGGTTTGGGTAGGAAATAGTATGTAAGTGTAATTAGTTATTTTTTTGCTTTTTAGTTCCTAGATGGTTTTTGAAGGCGGTTTTTTTTATTTACAAGTAATTTATTTTTTGCTTTTTAGTGGTGTAAATAACACAGCGTATCGGAGACTTCCGACGACTGTGAAGAAAGGCTTTTTCAAACGCGTTTTTATGTACAAAAAAAAATGTCTTTATCATTAGTTCAACTTTATCAAAGTTTGCTTTCCGAAAGCAAATGCACGAGTCACTAAAAAAAACAGAAGTCGCTTTAAGTTTGAATTTGTAAAATTGTAAATTTTAAAATTGTAATATTGTAAATTGTAATTCATGTTTCGCAATACGTGTCATGTAACTCGTGATAAAAGTCGCATGTTTCTTCACATGGGCCCACTATGGATGAAGATAAAGTATTCCACTAGAATGAAATTTTATATTTGCTTCAGAGAATCCTTGATTCAAAATTTTAATTATGATTGCCCTTAATAATGATTTTTTAATACTTTCTTTAACTATAGGTAAAGAAAGTATATACCTTTGTTTTATGGCTTTTTTTATCAATGGGTTTTATGTTAATCGTTTGTGAGAAAAATTACATGAAATATATTGTTTTTTACCCATAACTTTTCCCTAAAGAACATATAGGATAAATCAAAGATTTGGAACCTAAGTTAGACCACCCCTAAACAAAACCATTACTACACAAAAAAATCACAAAAGCTGGTTCACTAAGTGAGACGATATACAATGTTAACAAAGTACAAATCGATTTAAATGTTAGTATCATATTTGAAGAGTTCCCTCAATTTCATCAAACCTGAACTTGATTACCATCGCCGGGGATGTATACCGTTTCAAACAAAAAAAGACTTCTCCTTATAGGTACACTGTAAAAAAAATCCGGAAACGTTTCTGAGTATATCGTGCAGCTGCGGTTCATGAAATTTTCAAAAACGTTTCTCAGTACTTCGGAATTATCTTTCTGTAATGTCCAGAAACGTGTCTGAGTATTTCGGAATCCTCTTTCAATGTTTCGGAGTATTTTGGAATACTCTTTCTGTAACTTTCAGAAACGTTTCTGAGTATTTCGGAATCCTCTTTCCGTAATTTCCAGAAATGTTTCTGAGTATTCTGTGCAGCTGTGGTTCATGAAAGTTACGAAAACGTTTCCGAGTATTTCGGAATTCTCTAAACAATTTTCAAAAACGTTTCCGAGAATTTCGGAATTCTTTTTCCGTGATTTTTTCTAAAATATAATTCTTTACTATAGTATTGCATACCATATCAGTTTCAATTCTTTCATATATAAGAGCAATGAAACAAGCAATTTTAGAATCATTCGTGGCTATTTTTTTTCTGAATTTTTAATGACAAATAGCATGGTTAACAGCATAACATATGCAAATTTATAAATGTTCGAAAATTTCTGAAATAATATAGTAGTTTCATTCCTAATCACAAAATCGTCAGGGGAGGGGAGGGGGGTGCTTTCTCAAAAGTGGGATTGTTTGTTAAATAATCTTAAACTTCAGTTTTTCTCTCAATATTTTCAAGACAAAATTATCAACATATTGTATTTTTAATGCAGAACTTAAAAACATATCTTGTATCAAACTTGATAGCTTTTATTTTCGAATAAAATTTGACAGAACTTACCTACCCTTCGCGTTCCGGAATTCGTTCACCACCAGTCAAATTCTCTGACGTACAAAGTGTACCGAAAAGTACCAACACAGAAATTGGTGAGGTAAACTAATGTCAAGGAATTTTTTATTGTCAACCACATTTAACAAAATGAATAAGCACATGAATTAATTGCATAACTATGTTGCTTACTAATAGAAAACTGGGTCATTTTCTAATGGTATAAATATTTTTTAAATGAATGAATAAATTATAATAAAAAAAGATAAATAATACTGGCACATTTTATGTGAAGCATATTACAATACTAGAAAACATTTGCATTACCATATTTTTAATGAATTAAACAATTGATTTTTTTTTCTTTTTGAACCAAAATGTATGTACATCCAAGTATTTCGAAATAACTTTTCTGTGATTGCTTCTCAAATATAAATATTTTTTCTTTTGCGTAATTAATCAGTTTCAGTTGGTTACAACAAATAGTACACCGCGCACATAGGTATGTAGGATAACTTTAAATTAATTCGATAAACCCAAAAACAGTTACAATTGGAGCCTCATCAAATGCAAATCAACAAAAATATAAATGTATGTAACAACATGTTTTAAAATATTCATTAATACTTACAAGTGAACATCAGCGAAAGAAAATCTAAGTACCTGACAGCTGAAAAAGTAATCCAAAGAGTTTCCTTTCATTAAGTATAAACGTGTTGAAACTATTCACGCTTGAACACACAATATATATCTAATTATAGTAGCACTGGAAATTGTAAAGAAGCAAATGGTTATTAACTTACTTAATAGCTACGTACATCGTCTAAAAAATCAAGGGCAGTCCAAAATGCAAAGGCGTAAAATTAATTTCGACACATTTTGCTACTCTCTAGACAAGAAATAACAAGCAATCCAACGCTAAACAGTTGCTGACTGCAGCAACCATAGATAAAGAAAAAAATATTTCCGACTCATTGGCGCTCGTGTTGGAAGGATGAAATACGTTTCGAAGCGTTGCGTCATCACTTCCACTTCTAGATTTCTTGAAATAACAAAAAGCTTTCTGAATAATGAGGAGTTCGCTATTGGATGAAGGATTCCTACTATTTCGGAAACGTTTCCGATATATCCAGAAACGTCTCCGAAATTTGTTACAGTGTACAGGCAGGGGCGTGCGCAGAAATTTTGGAGCACATCACAAATGACTTTTCCGGGCCCCTCTCCCTATCGTTTATTCCTATATTTCACCCTTAGTTATAAAAATATTAGGCCCCCTCCAGGCTCGGGGCCGGGCCAACAGGTGTCCCTCCCCCCTCCCTGTGCACGCCCCTGGGTACAGGTGTCTTCGAGTATTTATGGAACATTGTGCAAAGGAAAAACAAATCCGACGAGTTCAGAACCTCCTTCTTTTTTTGACGCCTGTTAATTAATGTAACCCTAATTTCAAATTGAACCGGCGGCATCGTGAAATAGTAAATCCAGAATATTGGTCAAACTTTAGAAATCATACACAGTTATAATGTATATTATCAAAGAATATAAATAAAATCGTGGGAGAAAGGCGTTCGGTATTCAATTTCTCCTGAACTCAACGCTAAATATATTTAAATACTGGAATATTAAATAAAGAAATTTATATTTTGGTGCCTAAATAAAGTTATTTATTAGTAAATATCTTATTAAGCTAATTCATTAAACTATTAAAGTAGCAAAATATATTTAATTTACTCCTTTGCTACGTAGTAATAAATACATTAGTAGCACCTATAATACAAAATTAAAAGCGCAGCGTTGCGAAAATGAATCATCTATGTGCCAAGAGAATTAAATATCGTTCAAGAGGAAGCTAAAACCTTAGGTATGAAAACACACCGATCACAGCAAAACCGCGTGACCTATGACGTATTCCGGCTGTTCACGTAAGCAGTACTACGTAGCCACAACGTGTGAAATTTAAAGTTTCTTGGATTTCTCCGGGACCCCTTATCAAGTCAAGATCAAATTACCATGGGACCATCTGGGAAGTATACCCTTTCAAACAAAAAAAAGAATTTTTCAGATCGGTACAGTAGTCTTGGAATAAATCAAAAACATACATAAAAAGCCGCAATACGAAATCATAACCTCATTTTTTAAGGTCGGTTAATAAGCTAAAAACGTCGATTTTTGGTTGATGTGATGTAACGTTGCGGCTTTTGTGCGAATTGAAAACTGTAACGTAATGTAAATATTTTCAAAGATATAATAAAAGACTATTAAAATTAAGCATTTAAATGGGATTCGAACAAAAATTTTGAACATTTGGATTTTTATAAAAATATTTGAAAATTGACCATCTTTACCTTTTTTGCGCGATCTGATGACATAAATATTATTTTTTTTTTAATTGCTTTTCCCACATCTAGAATGGAAATACACATTTTTTTTTTTTTTTTTGCTATTGGAAGTTGTTTATCAAAAATTTCCTTTTTTCAACCCACTCTAATGCCCGTACAATAATCATATTTCTTTAACTAAAATGCATCCACACCTTTATATAAAACCGATAAAAGTTTCCTAGCAATTTAAAACAAGTCGCCAAAACATTAAATTCTATTAACAGTAACATTTAAATGCAAAACAGTCCACTAATATATTTTTTGTAACGAAGCGACCTTGACGTAACGCAGCGATTCGAAAACAACACGAACTAGATCAATTAGCGATCTGATGTATTTTTTTTCTTTTTTTTTTTTTTTGTCGTTTTCTAATAGTATACTTTTATTTCGTTCATGCCATTAACATCGGCTGAATTTCTTTCATTGGCAAAAATCATCTCATTACATCGCTTATACCTCACAAGCTCTAGAAAAAAGGAGGGGTAAAATATGCATTAGAATCAGATTCCTTTGTAGTGTATTCATTTTTGTTACTTTTGGCATTTACTTTGTCATTTCTTTTTAATTAAATTTCGTTGGTACTCTTCTACCTTTTACTAACTAGAGATTATTTTTCATGGTAAGAATTACGTAGAACGTAATTATTATTATATCTTTATAAATGTAACAGTGCGCGCCTCTAAGTGATTATGTATGTTCCACCTATACATTTAGTTTAAGTCGAATCTACTTAAAATCTGAGGATGATACACTGAAAAAAAAAGCAGAAACAGTTCTAGAAAATAACTGGAAGTTTGTGTGTCTAAATTTGGCTTGTAAAATATCTTGCAAAAACGGGGAATTCACCCGCTGAAAGCCAGTAGTTTCTCTTGAAATCAGCCTGGAATCTTTCTGAAGAATTTAGAAGTCCTACCAAAGAAAACCAGGATCGTTTTCGAACAAATCAAGAACCTTTCATAAAATTTAATGCATGTTTATAGTAATAGCATGGCACCATCCTTATTTACCTCGAAAGTTCCTGAAGCATTTTAGCATCTACGACCGAAGCGAATGCAGAGTTTCAGTCAAATACCGATCACCTTAATTTCCTGAATTTCTTGTGAAGCTGTATCCTGCAGAGACAGCATTTCGTTCTCATTTAGAGCTCAGCCAATCTGTAAGGGCAATAACTGAGCTGAAGGCAATATACCTTATAATGAAGCTGCGACATCTTAAAACTGATAGCTAAACGTATTTTTCAAAAATGTAATGTCATTTACTTTATCTATCATCTTTTTAAGAAAAATTGTAACACACTACTTTATCAAAGTTAAAGTTCGTCGCGATATACCTCTTGCAATCATTTATTTAAAAACATAAAACAAACGTTCCTTGATAATGAATCTTCACTTAAAATGATTTGGAGATAAGAAAACAAATAAAAATTGTTCCGCATCGATACATTTTTTTTCGTTGAATGGTCCTTTAATTTAGTGGAAAATACATGAACATTTTCAACATTTTTAAGACTGGATGTTAATTATCAGTACTTATTTTGCAGCGTGTACTGTTCATGAAACAAATGTTTCAACTTGTAGAACAAGTAACTCACATTAATTTCTTTTACTTAAATTATGGCAGCAAATACAAAATTTATATCCTAATTGAACATACTGTGTTTAGTATTATAGCAAGATAAAAAGGGGTAAAAAAATGGTATTTTTCAACCTAAAACGGGCAACTTTAACTGAAGTTATCGCTTTTTTTTTTTCTAGAAGTTAAAGATTTACTAAGAAGCAGGTCCCTTTTCTCTGTTGGTCGCCAACCTCCAGAACTTCGTTGAATCGTTTCGGAGTTGGAGCTCGCTATCCGTAAAGATCGGCTGCGGTGTTGGGCTGCGATGACGTCGTCACTTTCAAAGATAAACGTTATCTAATGGGGTTTCAGGGGATAATTTTACTTATGTAGCTGTTTAAGTAGTTAAATCGCTTTTCTATTTGTTTAGAACACCAGTCATAATTTTAATGCTCCTTTACTAGTTTTTCATCGCTTATTTTATTTATTTAGAAAAAAAAAATTAAAATAATAGTTTGAATGGCAACTGAGGGACCAATACTTTTCAAAAATTGCCTTGACCGTATTTCGGTAACGGTAATACTTTTGTCTTTTCCATTTAATAATCGCAAAAACGGTGGATATTCGTTCAAAACTAATAGTGGTTGTATCATAAAATTATTAGATGGACAGACGTATGGCAACATGGTGATGGTAAGTTTTTAAAAGTCCAGGCATGCTAAGAGGTCCAGTAAATGTAAATGTATGCCAAATAAAGTGGACCAATAAAAAAATCGATCAACATTTTAAATAATGCGATAAATAGGTTTTAAAAAACTGCTAAAGTACACTAACAGTTTGTTTAAAATGTCAACCAGTTCTCCAACTTCATTAAATATCACCAATTTTACAAGTGACCGCGGTAACTAACCCAACAAATTTTGGTTTTCACAATCATTTCCTTCCAACTCCTACTCAAAAAATAAATTAAAGAATAAATTAAATTAAATCTTACTGATTATTTGAGTAAAACATATCCTCTAAAATTTATGATTTGGAAAGCTTTAAAAACCTTAAATCCCCAAATCCATGATTGCTTAACTTCAGCCTTGATATCGTTTTCTTAACTGCATATTGATAATTAACTTTTTAAATTATTGCGCAATCACATTGCTTATTGTTCTCATTTGACTGTTTCGAATTCCTATGATTTTATCCCCCCCCCCGCCCTTCCTCTGCTGCTTCTCTAGCGAAAACAGTCTCCAGGTTGCGTCCATATCTTACACACATACGCATACATACACACACATGCACACACATATATACCCACACACTCATGCCTGCACACAGACACAAACACACACGGCTACATAAACACACACACTCGTGATTGCGAAAAACATGATTTGATTTCCAGATGCCAACATTCAAATTAATATTTTTTTATTATTACTATTATTTTTGTTTCAGGAAATTTAAAAGCAAATATGTTATATCCCTTCTTATTGGTGGATTAGTTAATCTTAATTTTTATATCTGTTGTGAGTGACTTTTACGTCTGTGAGCATTTGTTTGATTTTAACTAAATACGATATATACTAAAAATATGTAAAATTATTCCTCATTTATATTTTTTGAAATTCAATTGGAATTTTTTAATAAGAAACGCTAGAAGGCATTTTGTGTCCGTTATTATCCTATTTGAATTCCAAGATAATTTACTTAAAATTTGTTTATTATCTTCCTTTCCCAATTTTAAGTTTTTATGTATTTTTTTCTCCTTTTTTTTCAGTGTTTTTAGTAGAATGAAAATCGAATTTTGCCTCGCGAGCATGTTTCAATTTAGGTGTTTATAAAGAAATATTATTGTATAAACGCATTTAAATTTTTTAAAACTTATTCTTTTAAAGCATCTTATTTTTATTCGTTGCACTCTTCACTTGACAACTTTTAACTAACTTTTAATTTCGTTTCACTTAAATTGAATTTTCCTGCACTTGTTGTATTTTTGTTCTATCATAATTTAAAGTTAAAATTTTGAAAACCTGAAGATTTTTTTTTCTTCCTGGAATAGACTTGTGGTGCTATCAAAAATAATCTAGGCGACATCACTCTGAAGTAACTCTGATAATACGAAAATACCTCCACTAATTTACTGCTTCCCTGTAATGAAAAAAAAAAGTTTATCTTTTACCGTGTCAATCAACACTCTACATTGTTTTTTTAAATCTTTTACTGGAACTAATGTTAATGTCAACAATAACTTCGGTGGGAGAAAGTTTCGTGATGACCGCAGCATATTTCTTACAGTACGCTATAGATTACTACGATAGCTATGCAGACACAGATGTCTAATAGTATAAACAAGTATATTGCTAAAAGTAACCATTTCCCTCTTTAGTTTTGACATAACTTTTCGTAACGTGAACTTACAACAAAAAACGAGAGAGAGAGAGAAATATGGTAATGATTTGTACACATTACATACATATTTTCCCCCATGCTTATTCATGAACATCCACATTTTGTTTCGTATATACGTTTTATTTTGGTTACATTTAGGTTTTTATTTTCAGTACGTGTGAATAAAAATTAGCTAATACCCAGCTGACAAATTTCATTAATGTTTTCAAGAAAAAGCAGAAGTGCTTCAGGGGAAATTTCAGAATATTGCGATATTGGACTAAGTGAAGCATGAAGCTATGTGGAATGAACTTCAATTTCATAAAGTGCACCCTTCAAACCATGCAATCCTTGGAGAGTACTGCGGGCCGCAGTAATTTCCCCTAGGATCTTCTCTGTCTTGATCCAGCATTTCTGTTTGTGTTTAAATCAATTTTATCATGTGTCACCTGGAATGTAACACTCTTGGGACTTACCTATTCTAGCTTGACTGTTGTTTTTCTGTTCTTATTTGAAATAAAGAACAACTACTCTCAATTTCCCTCAGAGATTTTATGCGGTAGCCAAAACTAAAACTTTGTACTATTTTGAAAAAAAAAATGAAGCATAATACTTGTGTCAAAGAGTAAAGCGTCTTTACAGCTCATAAATTATTACAGTATAATGCGAAGCAACTCTGGCATTATTTTATGCAATAGTTTTTACTGATATTAAATATGAAATGCTGTAAGATCATCGAGTATAAACAATAAACTCCCAATTATCCACGAAATAGAGAGGTACGGTAACCGCGGATAAACGAAAACTGCGGATAATTCGAATAATAAACAAACACGATACTTAGTGCATACAAAGATGAAAAATATTAATAGAAGGCACTCATAACTTATAATACGGTGCAATTAGTCCAAAAAAATGTCTAACCTCAACATCCAAAGAAAAAGTATTCTCCGACTCCATATTGTTCTATACAGCCTACATATTGTTTGGTTAAAATTGTCACCATTTTAAGTGTCGGGTATAAGAGGAGGGGGAGGGTTGTCAAATTGGTAGTTTTGATCAGTTTTTTTCTGAAATATTTTGAAAAATATGCCGTTTAGCGCGAAAAGTGCAATATACAATCTGCATTAAATTACGAACAGAATGTTCCAGTGCATAATCTTGCTGAGGAAATTGTTCCACGGTTACAGAGTGTGTACAGGTAGAAAGTAATTGTATTTTTTAGATTTTTTGGAACACATATTCTTTCTCAATAATGAACTATTTTTTTATGTATTGCCCTTTGTAAAAGCAAGTTGCGAATTTAGGGATCGGTGGTGTGTTAGTGATAATCACTTGAAGGAAAGACAATCACACCACCTGCTCAAAAGGCGCTACTTTTTAAGGGAAATGACTCTTCCTCGTTGATATGGAGAAACCCGAATTTTCTTCTGATAATGCCGATTAAGAATAAATATATATTCAACATAGATGATTCCAAAATATAAAAATATCACCTGCATATAATTAAGATTTATAATTATACTATTTTTAATCATAAGTTTTTTATAGGTGTAACTTTTGAAGGTTTTTCCGTGGAAAATAGGCGTATTTGGCTGTATATTGCAACTGTATTTTATTACACTATTTGAAGTTCGTAAACTGAGTTCAGTACTAATACCGAATAAAAATGTTAAATAGAAAATGGAATATCTTAATGTAAAGTGTTCTCTAGTAATCAGTCTTCTGCAAACGTAGCTCCCTCCTCTTCCAAATATTTGTCTATGATGTTAGTGCCCTTGTTATCACATTATAAACCTAAAAAATTACCACACATGCTTGAGCAGTTCAGACCACTGGTTCTGCACTCGCAGTTACGAACGTATTCGTCTTTGCAAAGGCACAACATGAAAGAAAGTAATTCCTTTGGAGCTGTAGGACGTATTGAGCAATAACGATTGCTTATTGCTCTCACTTGACGGTTTTGAATTTCTATAATTTTATTTTCCCGTCGCCTCCCTCTGCCAGCACCACTGCCGGCCGCCTCACGATGCTGCTCCTCTAGCGAAAACCATCTCCAGGTTGCGTCGAAATCCTACATTTACACGCATACATACATGCACCTACACCACACACACGAGCACTTACACACACACACACGCATATATACAGACACCTACTCATACACACACAAGCCTATACATACACACAATTACCCAAACACTCATGCCAACATACACATACACATACCCCCACACAAACAAACATACCCCCTCCCCACACATGCCTACACACACATGCACATACACCCCACACAAACAAACATACCCCCTCCCTCAGACACAAACACACACGCCTACATACACACACACACACACACACACACACACACTTGTGATTGCGAAAAACATAATTTGAATTCAAGATGTCAAAGTTCAAATTATTATTTTTTTTTTTATTGTAACTGGTCTCACTTCTTCACCAATCTTCTTCCACCCCACTTGCGCGGATTCCTTTTCTTATTCAGCCTTTGCTGGATCTGGAGGTAGGTTCTATGAATACGTACCACCATTTTCAATTCGTTTTCTGGTGGTGTGTGAACAGTCAATAAATAAGTCCGTGTCATCACCAAACACAATATTCAACTTTTTCTTAGATTTATTAATAACAATTAAAACTATTAATGAGTCAGCGTCACCTGATGCTTGATGAACTGTGCAACCACCTTTTTGAAAGTGCATTGTAAGAAGGGAAATAAAGCCCATTTTTTCTTAGTATTAGCTAGAAATTCAATTTGATTTGTAGTTATATGGATTCAGTCTTCCGTTTTTACTACAATATTAGTGGTAGAAAGTGATCTGCGTAAGTGTTCATCATCTTTTGTGGTTCCTTGCTCGTATCCTTCGAAAACAATAGCTGCTGGCCCATAATGAGCAATTATGTAATTTATGTGCTTCTCGCAAATATGTCTAAAGGTAACTGGGCATCACCAGATAACACGATGGAGGAGGTGACCTCCATCAATGATGTTGGATACTTTTTCTCAATCTGGGGAGGTCGATTATTCATATGAATCTGGAACCAAAACAGACACCATTGAAGATTTGCTTCCGGTTCTCATCAAGCCAGTTTCGCCGTCGGCTAAAGGTGGATGATAAGCACATATTTCAAAAATTAAAATATTTCTCTCATCACTTCCTACAGTGCACATCATCCGTTATAAGAGAGTATTAGGGTTTACACCTAGTGTTGTTGTTAGTTGTCATACTTTGTTATAGAGGTGAGAGATTAAACAGCTACTTTTCTTCCTAGTGTATCTCATTGAATGTTTTTTTCTAATCAAAACAAATGTTTTTAAAAAAGATTAATATAATATTTTTAATTTAAGAAATCAATAAGTAAGTTAATAAAATCAAACAAGTATTCGACAAATCATTGTACATTAATGCATATTAAATCTTTCCCTTTATTTTTCAATTGAACCCTTTTTAGAACTTTTGTTCTAGTTCAATCATGTTCTTACATCAAACCATTGATTGGTCCTCAAAAAAACCCATTTCAAAAATTTCACCTTAAATTTAGGGTTATGACCATTTAAAATTTACGGGCAAACCCCCTAAATTTGTAATCCTTCATGACTTACGGAAAAACATACGATAGATGAGAGAGTGTGTGAAGGAGTAGGGCTAGTGGTTAATGCTGTCTACAGGTGGGTAACCAGTGCCACATACTAAACTCTTTCTCGTTCCTAGTGCCTCTTAACTTCTTTTAAACTACAATACGATTGTACACTGTTACTTTTTAATGAAATTGTTTAGTCATTTCTGTTTACACTGTAGCTATAATTTATTTATTTTTTTTTTCAAAACATCTAAAAAATACGAAAAATGTCTACTTTTACACTTTCTGTAACTCTTTAACCGTTTCATCTGCAAAATTATGCACAACATCATTTTGTTCGTAATGTAATGTAGATTATTTTTTATATGTACTTTTCTTCCTAAACGGCATAGTTTTCTAAATATTTCCGAAAAACTGATAAAAACTACTAATTTTCCTACTTCTCTTCTCCTCCCCCCTCAAACACGGCGCTTAAAAGGGTGCAACTTTTTACCAGACGATATGTAGTCAGTGTAGAATAATTTAGAGTTGGAGGGAAACTTTTACTTTGGATGTTGATTATACCTAACATCTTTGCTACATTGCATCTACTAACATTGAGTATAAAAAATACAAGGACTATCTGGAAAATACGTTTAAAAGTGGAATAATAACTTTATTTTACAACTATTCAGATATTAAAACATTTTCTCCTTTAAAGTACTCTCCCTGAGACAAAATGCACTTCTGCAAACGCTGTTTTTATTCTTTATAACTGTTCTGAAAGTCTTCAGTTGTGATGCTGTTCAGTTTCCGTGTCGTTTCTGCCTTGATGATTCCCATTTCTTCCAAGTGCCGCCTTCGAAGCACCATTTTGCATTTCGGGAACAGGAAGAAGCCACAAGCGACTAAATCGAGGGAATAAGGGGGGGGGGGGTGTCACGGTGATTGATCTTCGGTACCCTTTTCGCGAACAATAACACAATCATAAGTTTTAAAAAATGTTAAATGTCCCGCGGATAATCCGACCGCCAATAATCGGGAGCATTCTGTACTATTGGGAGTTACTTTCCTGGGGTTGTCAGATATGCTAACTGGCAAAAATTATGCATATTAGCTGCTCATTATTTAAAAGAACTTTGATGTCCTTTTGTCCTTTTTTTTTCACACTAAGGAACTGTTTTTACTTACTTGTCTTTCATGTTTCCGGACACATGAATAACAAACGTTTTTAAAATGCTTGCACGAGTAGCGAGTGGGCTGAAAAATATTCACTTCTAAAGTCATTTTTTTAAGTTAGTTTTCTTTTGTCACCAGTACAAGGATATCTTAATAGTTTCGTAAAAATATTTTCTGATGTGCAATGCTTTTCAAAACTTTTAGCTCTGTCTCTCAGCTTTTATTTAACATTCAATTTCATGAATTTTCAACTCATTGGTTTTTAATACGTACGATCACATAAAGAAATCAATAAATGTTACCAGTATGTAATCGAATAACTTTCAAGGCATTCAACACAACGTAAATGTATGCACATCTTCATTAGTCAACCATGTTTATTTTTCCCGTAATTACTATCTCAACTTACATAAACTCTCGAGTAATTTAAATTATTGGAAAAGCTCTTGACACCTTAATGTTTTAACAAATTTTTGTACGTGTAACTTGCATGTTTAAAATGTAATTGCAAGTTCAGTTTCTAGCATGTTTCTTTTCCCAATATATTTAGTCACGCACAAGAAATTAATCATTAGTTTTAAACAGTTCATGCTACTTTTCATGAGTTCCTTAATTACTATAATTTTCTAGTTTTAACTGAATGTATACGAAATTAATAAATTATTAATGTTTTAAGAATATTTTCCTGAAAAATGTTTATTTAAGGGTGATACATTTTCTTACGAGAAATTTACGAGAGGATGAGGTATACAGCAGAACAATTTAGTAAAATATTTTTGATTTCATCAGCGATTTTTCACGGCACTGAACTATTTTTCTATTTTAAATTTTACGCGGTGTATATAGTTTTGTGTATTTGTGGTTTAAATATTGAGGACGATTTTATATTAAATAATGGAAGTTCATTTTAATTTTGCCAAAAAATAGCTGCTATGTAATTTATTATAAGTAGTACGTTGTACCAGTTTGTTACATAAACTGTAAGAGCTCTTGCAATAGTCTTGTGCAAAGCACTGCAATAATTGTCTTAAATCCCCCCCCCCCGTTTGTCTTCAAAAACTAGGCGAAATTTGCCGTCAATGAACCACATAACACTTTTGACATTTTTGAGAAGTAGGTCAGATTCAAACTTGATATTGACGATAGAAATAATTACTCAGTATAATTTTTCCTTTAATAAAAATATTCGCTTTTATGTTAAATGTATTCAATAAAGACTAAAAAATAAAAAAGAAATACTTTATCATGTGGTCCATTCATGGAAACCAGTTGCTATGGATGGAATCTTGAGTTTCCATCAAAGAACCACATTCTAAATAATAAACTCCAACCGTAAAATATACATAGTTATTACAGGAGATAAACAAACTCTACAAATATTATTCGAAGCGAGAAAATTGGTTTTTTAAAATTATTTTTTATCACAGGAGAAACATAAAACCCACTCAGGACTCACACAATGCAGCTTTTTCCACCACATCTAGTACACCACTTGATATTTTCTAACACGTGACTTACTCTACTTAGCTAAAAATTTCATGGGGCCTCTTTTGAACAAATGGGAATCCTGTTTTATCCACGTTAAAAAATTTTGATCCACGAAGATTTTATTTGACGATAAGGATTTTGTTATAGCTTATAGCACGTTTTATGCCCTCAGCTATCCAACGGCTTTATTTCACTTATTTTGGTATTCTTCTTGAACAACAAACGCACTTGAAATTGTATTCAAATTTACTTTAACAAATACTGAATCGTCTACACAAGTTTTTAAGTTGACAATATAATAACCGAGGGGAGTTTCCAAAACTTATTTTAATTTTTTTTTCATCATTATCACACTTATTTAAAAGAATTGATCAAATATCAAAGATAATTGAGCTGAAACTTTAATAATATTTGTAACATTCCATTAATAAACTACTTTGTTAGCTGGTTCATTCATAGAAATACCTAGCGGTTCAATCATAGCAACTGCGTCATTTTGAATGTTCGCATACTTCTCACTGCAGTGACGATTCATAATGATACTTAAAACATGGGGAACTGTTTTTGAAAATGTACTCTTTCAAGTAATTTTTCCCATTAAGTTGTTCAGTAATATTCAAAGCAAGCAAAAAAAAAAAAAAAAATATATATAAATGTCAATCCCTAGTAAGTGCACAGTAGAAATCTTATTTGGACGTTTAACAATATGATGTATTAATTCAAGCTCCTTTACAATTCTGCATTGGACAGTTTTGAGACAAAAGAAGACACTTATACTGATTTTGTGCCTGAGAAAACCCAGGTTGGGAAAATATCTTCAAAGTCCAGTGATGAAACCGGTTCCTTGACGTCAACATTTCCCTAATTTATTTTTGGATATGGTTCTTAATTTAAAAATTTTCTATTTTATTCCTTATTTAATTGTTAGCTTGAAGCCCGGTGGCTCAGTGGTGGTGCTTCGCGCTCCCACGCAACAGTCCTGGGTTCTGTTTCCGTGTTTCCAGGTCGAGAAGGGTCGACTCAGCCGTTCAACCTTTCAGCGGGTCGATAAAATTAGTACCCAGGGTGCTTGGGAACTAAACCCTGAGGGTTTCGAGTTCGGCTGAATACCGAACCGAAACAATTTCCTCGCAACCCAGAGCCCGTGGTCAGGAGGACTGAGATGAGTACAGTAGGCCTTTGCCCCACTAGACTGCCGTGCCACTGGGTTTGGTTTTTAATCGTTAGCTTAATGAGCTAAAATTGAATACAGAAAGTACAAAATACAGATGTCCAAAACTCATCAACTTGCGTTTATATTTAACTCAGATGTGTATCCTAAATTGGAAAATCGTCTTCTAACCTAAGCTTTATTCAGTAAAATATTTAATATTCTTTACTATTACAAATGTTAGTAATCTTTACTAATAAGAAACGATTTTTTTTTGTTGATATGATGTATCTACTTTAATGCGCTTAATAATTTTAATATTTTTTTTCTTTTTTATTGCGGTTAAAGATTTTTTACTGGAAAAAAATATATTACTTGCTTTGTTTAAAAAATGCTGCTATTATATTTGTTCGTTTTTTATTTATTTATTATTTTATTTTTTTTAATCACATATATATCTTTAGATGAGTGAAGCCTATTTAGTTCCTAGAAATGAGCTTAAAATATTTTTAAAAATTTGTTTGAAATAATTTAAGATTTTAGCTAATTTTAAGAATGTGAATCAGGTACTACAAAGTCGATATTCGAATACTGAAAGTTAGGCTCGTTTGGTTCCGGATGGAATTTCATGTTAAATTCTTCCCTTTCACCTCTCATTTAGAAAAACTGAGATATAAAATTTTGTGCTTTGTGTCTAACTCTTCACTCTGTGAGTGTAACTGGGTATTAAAGCTTTGTTTCTGTGATTGTTTATAAAAAAAATAAAATCTTTTTTTTTTTTTTTTTTTTTTTTTTCTCCCCATCCCAGGTTATTCTTTTTTACCGCAAAAAATTGAAGAAGTTGGAACCCCTACTTTATTTCGGGATAAGGTTTATGTATGTACATAATCGTACTATACACAATCAGTTAGAAACATAAAAAGTTCTACACCATCACTTTTCAATCTTTGAACCGCAGTTTGCATACAACTTTATGAATAATCCGCATGTAATCTAAAATTATTTTATATATATATATATATATATATATATATATATATATATATATATATATATATATATATATATATATATATATATATATATATATATATATATATATATATATATATATATATATATATATATATATATATATATATATATATATATATGTGTGTGTGTGCAGAGGTAATGAAAAATACACACCAAAGTGTTGTTTGAATTAAAATTTTATCTTCCAAAAAGCTAGGAGAAGTGAAAAACGTAGACAGAGTACATTTTTTGAAATTTTACAAGGTGGATGAAAAGACAGTTCATCAAAAGTAGCAGGGAAGGTGAAATTCAAAGTAATAGCTTTAATTTATCTATATATATAAAAATGGAGTTTGGTAAATTTGTTCCCTAAGATCTCAGAAACTACCCGACAGATTTGACTGAAACTTTCACCGTTTGTTCTTTTTGGTACTGGCGAGGTTTGTAGACCATTTCGAAAAAAGTCCGATTGATAGTTCCTTTTTTATTCTAATTTGTCCAAATCTTTGCATAAATGCTCCAATATGACGGTGAAAAAATACGTGCATATATTAAAACTATGTGTCCTTCGAAAGCGCTTATTTTTCTGCTGAAGATGGCATCTGTTAGAAAGTTCTAAGTTGTATGAAAAACGAGTAATGGGCTTTTTTTTGTTCCATGTTCGAAGATTTTCCTCAACCCAATTCATTATTAAGTGTATCATCTCAACTCCCAGTTCATAGTTAAAATTGTTGAATGTTTTTGTGTTTCATCTGACTGTTTGAGGTTTTTCTCAAGTCAAATCTTAAAGTAAAGTTTTTTTCCCCAAGATTGGCTAATAAAAACTAGATTTGGTTGATTATTTTCCATTTAAACGGAACTTTAGTGTAATTAATGGGTTTTTTAAAGTATTTGTGCTGATTGGATTTTTTAATCATTGTCCAATCTAACAGCAGAAACCTCGCCAAAATTTATGCAGAAAGATTTCAGCAGCGGATGCATTTGGCAGTTTTTTCAACAGTTGCGGTTTTTGAAGTCAAAGACTACGTATGTCAGCTTTCACCGTGTAAACAAACTATCTTCAATCAAAGAATCTTTAAAAACTTTTTTTACTATAAAAAAAAATCCAGCAACTAAATTAGGCAAATCCATAAACAGCACAAAAACTTCCATTGATGTGACTTTGTGCACAAATTCAAACCATCGCCAAATTTTACTACTTATTTTGGAAACATTACGGATGAAATTGCTTAGCGCCATTTCATGGTGACCAAAAGTATCTTAGCATATGGCGACAATATCTCTTTAACAAAAATTAGTAACATACCGTTTTACAAAGTAAGGAAGGGGGGGAACTACTTTGATATACCCCCCCCCCAAATCGGAAATTTGGCGACTTTTTTTTTCTCGCCAAGCAAAATACCTGTTTTTGGCGCCTTTTTTTTCTCCTTCAGATCCCTAGATTGCAGCCTTTAACAATCCAAATTCCATCAAAAAATCAATTAACATCTGCATATCCAGAGCCAAATAATGCACAAATAAACAATTAACAATACCTGGCCTTCCAACAATTGGCCTACCCGACGAAAATGAAGACCACAATTATCAATTTTCCGACTCAAACTGAAACTTTTCAACAGCACTATATACAGTAGGCATATTGAAAGCTAAAAGATAAAAATAATTAATAGAAATAATTATAATTGGACAATTCAACCAGATTTTCAGCAAAATACAGTAAGTCAGAAATCTGCTTGATCATTTCACGAAGAAATGGCCGCTAAAACATATATGAAATCCAAAAATTGTTGTCACAAAACTTTCAAAAAAAACTCAAAAGATGGTACAAAATACAAGAAAATACTAAATTTAAAAACCTAAAAGCTGAAAAACCTAAATTGGCAACACCAAAATAAGAAACAGCAACCCTAAAAAGTCCGTAGGGAGTGCCAGATTTGGCGCGTAATTTTTTTTTCGGGGGGGGGGGGTATATCAAAGTTATACCGGAGCAACCCTAAAAAGTCCATAGGGAGTGCCAGATTTGGCGCGTAATTTTTTTTTGGGGGGGGGGGGGGTGGATATATCAAAGTTATACCAAAGGGGGAGCATTATCCAAGGTATCCCAAAACGATTCCCGCAAATTCGGTAACATTTTAAATCGCACCAAGAACCCACAATAATTGAAATTTCCCAAAATAACTAAAGCAAGTTTAAGGGGATCACGGGCGCGCGGCTACATTTTTTTAAACAGTTCGTTTTTCAATAGACATACAGAAAAGGTAAGGCTCCATGCAGGGCCGGATTTGGAACTGTGGAGGCCCCGGGGCAACGAAGGAGTGGAGGCCCCTAATCAGGGTTCGAAAACATCATCATATTTTCGAAAATATCCGATATTTTGATATATATCCGAATATTTTGATATATATGTATATGTCCAATATTTTCGACCCGTGAAAGTTAGGATATTTTGTAAAAATTTTGCTGTGGGGGACCCTTTGTTGAGGAGGCCCCGGGGCAGTAGCTCCGCCTGCCCTCCCCTAAATCCGGCCCTGACTCCATGTAAAAAAAAAGCATTAACTGATAATTCTTTCTAAACATGTGAAGTTTAATTTCATATTTCTGAAATTCTTCAAATTTGTATATGTTAAATTTCCTGTTTTTATTTCTAAATGAATACTATTTTGCTCTTTTTACTTACTGCTACTTTAGTTTTATGAGTAAGGAAGAAGCTAGATTTTAAATCACGTCAAAAAGGTGTGTTTTAAAATCTTTCACTTAAAACAGAAAACAAATGCAAGTAACGATTGTTTCTCATAATTATTGCTAACCCAGACAACGCCGGGTATTTTTGCTAGTTTCCATTAATAAGTCAAGTTAGTTAAAACCAGTCACTTCCCAGAAAATACACGTACTTGAAATGGAAGTGTAAGATCAGTTAAATTTAGATATTGCAAACTGTTTATTTTCTTTATTTTTTGATTTTCAGTGCGGATGAGACGGAACATAATATATTTGATTTTGGTGACGGTATTTTGCTGTTGAATTTTTAAACTGACTCGATATGTACTGTACAAATATCTCGTAGATGCTCGTTACGTAATTGCTCAAATATCTAAACATTAAAAGGCGTAATTATTCTATAGAAACAAAAAGTACTTCTAAGATATAGGTATATAGCAATGAAATGTGGTTTTATATATCGTAGTCATTAAAAAAAATAATGTGTATGTACATCGTACAAAATTTCTCTTTTGAAATTTTAGTTATCCCCACCTATCTCCTTGTAAGTGGGATTGGTTGCATCTGATTTTATATTCTTGTATTTATCTAAATGTTTCATAAATTTGTTTATATTTTACATGAACTCGAATTGCACATTTTTTTTTACATTCCATCATTCCAACATTGTGGTATTTAGGATTGATTAAAGTTAATCTGGTGCATATTAACTAATTTCCTGATCTGGTTAATTATTTTATAATTTAAGCATGAAAATAAAATATATTTGCTATACATCAGACTGCTCGTATATCCGAATATTCGCAGCCTTAATAACTTCTATAGTAATAGCAAATTCGGGATTCACATTATAAGAAGCTTTAGAGAACTCACCTCTATTTTTTTTTCGCTTCCACTATTTTTTGTTTACTGAAAGTAATTCTGCACTATTATATGTAGAAGAAGCACTAAAGCACATAGTAATTCTGCATGTTTTTGGTCATAAATTTAGCCCCGTCTAAGGCTATTGCTATAAAAAATCTTAAAATGGTTTTTGTTTTTCAGTGTGCCTTTCTTAAATCCAGTTTGCAATAACTCTATTAAATAATAGAAAATGTTCATTGAACAGTATTTGGCTTTGAATGTCTCATCCACATTGTTAAATCTGAAAATATTTATACTTTTTCACTGCAAAAAAAAAAAATCCGATTATTTTCAACTCTTATTTATATTTTCTCAGTAAAAAAAGTATTTCGTTATTTGGCGTTGCGTATGAGATATTTCACAGAAAAACACTGTTAAATTAATCGTAAATTGTAAACAGAGCCAAATTATGTAATTTTTAGAAGACAATGCAACTTTAAACTTCCATTTGCTCGGTGACGCGAGGAGTAATCCTATATGTAACGTCCCCTCACGTAGATACAAAATTTATTAATCACAGGTTCGTACGTTAAGTCTGAAACTAAAACAAAACAGTATATTTTTGAAGTAATTGTACTAATTCATAAATTTTTATTCACCCAAAGGAGTATTGAGCAATTTAGAACATTTTTTCATACATCAGTGATATGTTTTTTTTTTTTCTTTCTGAGTTCATGAAAATAAATTCGAGAAACTTTTAACTAATAGTAAGAAAATTTGAGATGTTTTAAAAAGAGAAACATTGTAATTTTTCTTTTTCTTTTTATTTTTTAAATTTTATGTTCAAAACAATCATTTTTTTTTCAGTGTCAATTTCTAAATTAAGGTTTTTTTTTTTTTTTTGAAATGTTAAAAATGTATAGTTTATATTTTATAATCTGCTTTTGATTGACATTTATGCATTATTTATTAAATCTTAATGATGATAAAAAAATAATTCTGTGTTACTACATTTACCTTAAAGGCGCCCAAGGTAAAATGATGTTTTCTTCAGAAATTTGAACAATTTTATAGAGAAATCGAAAACTAATATAGAGGTAAAAAATAAACTGAACTTAGCTTTTACTAAATGGGTATTAATCACACGTGTTTTTGAAAAAAAAAAGACTGAAAAGTTGATTTAAAAAGCATTTTAAAGAAGACATGACTTAATTAAAGAAAACAAAATTTAAATCGACTTTACACAGATAATGTATATACTCAGAACATACAGGAAATTTTAATTTACATGATTGTGAAATAATACTGACAAACGACAATTGTGTCATCCTCGACTTAAACGTAATATTTTGTAGTGCCTCCATAAAAACGTTAAAAGGTAACGATTTACCTCCATTTAAATTTTTGCTACTGTATTTGTTTACTTATTTCTTTTTTTCTTATTTAGATTCCACATTGTATATAAGGAATTTTTTTTTCGTTTTTGCTAACGCGTTCTTCGGTTTATTTCTCGGCAAATTTTACCCAAAAACATAAAACGAAGTGATAGTAATATACACTAAAAAAACATAGCCTAACAATTTTAGAAAATTGATTTTATATAAATTATACATAATTTAACTGTTTTTTATTTTTTTTTCAAAGAAAAAGAAAGGTATATTCAGATTTTTAAATATATATATATATATATATATATATATATATATATATATATATATATATATATATATATATATATATATATATATATATATATATATATATATATATATATATATATATATATATATATATATATATATATATATATATATATATATATATATGTGTGTTTGAGACGTACTTTGCAATCTTAGCTAATTAAAAGACTGCTGATCTGTAACCTAGAAAACCGATGTTGGAATAGGAGAAAGTAGGCTCGTTGATTTCTAGGAGGACATTTTAATTTTATTAGCAAATAAATAAATAAAAAAATATATAAATAAATAGTTTAATAGAAGATACTTTAGTTTACTTTCTCTAAAACAAACAAACACAAGTTGTTATGGTAACATTTGCAGCATTAAACATGAATACTAGCGAAACCAAACACTTGACCATTCATTGTGTTGAAAATAAAACTGAGACAAAGCAAACTATTGTGAGAGATGCGCATAAAAAGATTCAAGAGAAGTAAATTACACAAAACAAGTTTTCTGTTCTCGGCAACGAACAGGATCTAAAGAAGAAATGAAAAAAATACATATTGCAGTTATGATAACATAAAATAAAGGGAGCAAATGCATTACGCACTGCCATTTTTCGAAATTGATGCCGAAAAAAATGTTTAGCATTATTTACGTAACATTATCACAAGCCTTTTGTCTGTATGCTTAGAAAAACGATTTTAAAATGAAAGAGCCAATAAACTAAAGGAACTAAAATGAAGTTGTAAACGTCCAAAACTGTTTCTTTTTCAAAAGAAACAATTTAAAAAGCTAAATGCGAGAGCTATTTATCAACCCGTATAACAATGCTGTAAACGTTGTGCGTAGGAAAAACTTAAAAATAATTATAAAATAAAACTCAAAAAAATAAAAATATATGTTACAAATGTGAAGGACTATTGTGTGGTGGTAATTGAGAGGAAAGACATTAGATATAACAAAAGGAATCGTTGCATTTCGTTTTCATTCCACACTAACGACATTTTGGTGGAACAATACGATGTTATGTTAGGATTTGCAATTCAAAATGCGGCAGTTCCGTACACATTGTGTTTAACTTATATGCTATTCCGGTAGTTTTCTTGGAAAAAAAGAATTTCTATAACTGTGTCTAAAAAGAAAAATGGTATTAAACCATGGAACTCATTTAATGAAAATTAAATCTAGAGACTAATCGCTTAACCCTAAAAATATATATTTTTAGGAAACATTTTACATTATTTACGTTAGTCTTAGAGTACAAAAATAAATTGGACAATGCGACGACATTTATCATTCGACATTTTTACTTAAAAATGTATAGTATAACCTTTAAAAAAAGATAGAAAATATTTGTCATGACTAACATTATTTACAATTTCCGTGATTTTGACTTGAAAGCTCTTTTTAACTTATTTTGCCCTAGTTATTTTATAAAGTTTATTTTTTTACGTAAGAAGTAAACAAACTTTGCTTGAGTTTGTTTTCATTTTACTGATAGGTTAACATGTTAAGGATTCACTGCAGAAAAAACCCATTATGCAGTCTACAAGAATAATAAATACATAAGTGTTAAATAGGTACTGTATGTGTATGTGAACTTACTTTATCTATGCTTCTTTGCTTGCAGAAAACTTATAAACATAGGTATCGAATTAGAAAACAAAAATAAGAGGGTATTCATGTTCAATCGAGAATGTCTTTAATGTAGAGGCTACTGAAAGAAAAAAATCAATAAAACGAAATGTGTGTTGATACCTTTGCTAAAAACGGACAATCTGAGCGTCTATTTTAGTTCAAAATTTAAAGATATTCTATGTGTAGTACAAGCTATATCAAGACACGCACTTCTAGGAAACGTATGATTTTGCTAATGATTTCACTAATGATTTCACTAATCGGAAAACAAAGATTTGAGCCTCCATCTAAGAAAAGTTTCACTTCGCAGCAGTAAATATCATCGAAAATATTTTCTTCGTAGCAACAAATCACAAGTTATTTTAGGAATTCCATCAAATAACACTGCAGCCAATGAGTTATTACGTCTTACGTCTAAAATAGAAGAATAATTCCGAGAAACTTTCCCCCTCAGATTTCTGTTGAATTCAGAATTAGACCTCTCGTTCCTGAATTATACTTTAATGTTTGCATGATTGAAGTATGTCAAATATCTAAATGCGATCATTAAAGTGCATGTAAGTAGAACACGTGTATTTGAAATTTTTGCTTCATTTTCATATCATCATGTCAAAGTCAATGAGTAAATTTTGCATAGGTTGAATTTTCAGTGACCATGAAAAGGAATGGATGTGAAAATGTATCTTTCAATACATCACAACAATAAAAAATCTTGTTGAGGAAGTATTTGTGACTATACATACCACTGATGAGTTCTAAAGCTTCAACATTTTATGAATAGTTTTATTGTGCAAAGCATAAACTGCCGTGGGAAGGTAAACAGCAGTAACTGTAGAAATGAGTTTTCAAGATATTTGAAGAAATGTGTGGTGGATTCAATACCAACAACAGGAAAATGTTGGAATTAGGCATTTTTTTTTTCGCCCCTTTTTTTCAGCAGAAACAAAATAAGCGAGCTTGTACGATAAAGATAACGTACAATCGATGAAAAAAATGCAAAAAAAATGCAGTTACTGCTCTTTACTTGCATACGACAGTGTAAATAGTTACATGCAATAATAAAAGGAAATGTTACTCGTATGTGGAGCTCGTCGTCAAAACGATTTACTTGCGCAAAATCCTTTCAAAAATGATAATAATAAAAACCCAAGGTTCTGTTTAAAACAAAATAAAGTGAATGATTATAACGAATTAAGAAAACAATGTTTTAAAAAATATGCAATTCCAAATCATAATGGGGTCTTCTCCAAAATTTTAAAATTATTTTTTTCGAAAGAGCATGCTTAAAAACATAGGATCTGAAAATGTTTTAAATAATTTGTTTAACTTTAATACTTAAAATGAAAATACTTTAATACGCGCGCTTTCAATGTTTCTGCTTCTGTCCGATGGCATCACAAATGATGAAATGCCATTTTGTGTTGCCATTCACACAGCAAAATATTTAATTCGCATTTTTACTCACGTGTATTGGCAACGATATGGTTGATAGCAAGCGCAGAGCGCAATTTTAATTCACTTCTTGACTATCATAGCGTGGAATTGCGGTAGAAAGATGCGGCAAAGTTCATCATTTGTGATGTCATCAAGACCACGCCTTCTTTCAAAAATCGGACACTTTAAAAAATTAATTAAAAAATTACTGTTGGGAAAATGAAAGTAGTTTCTGGGTCCATGTTTTTTTCTTTTTTTTTTGCTTATTCTATCAATTTCAGTGACAAAAAGTACTACTTTTGACTGAAGGAAACAACCCCATTGGATCAAATTAGAAGAAAAGACGAAGGTACTAATTGAAACCCAGTAATATTTTTAAAATGAATAAATTTTAAGTTTTATTTTCAAATAATAAAATTTTTTTTAAATGAGCAAAAAGCAAAGTGGCAAAGGAAGGCAAAAGTCATCGTACACTGAAATATTTTTGGATAAATTCAAGAAAAAAGTATCATATGAGGTAATGAGAAGCGAAGGGATGTAAGTGGACATTTAAAGTTTTGAGTAAGACGCGTTTAAAGATCAGAGCCTAGGTAGGCTTTCAGTATTTTTTTTCTAAACCAAGCTGTATACCAGAACCTACCAGGGCTACTAGTACCATATCTTGCCCCAAGGTAGAGGAGGGGCTCACCTACCATTTGTGCTGGTTATTTCCAAAATGCATCCCTTTGCTTATCACTGCCTCATATAACGTTTTTTTTTTTTTTAATTTTTGTATTGATGTTGACACTTAAATTTGTTTATTTTCTTCGCAATATTTTGCTTATTCTTGCCTAAAATGTCTGGTATTCGTTAAAAAAAAAAAAAAAAAAAAAAAAAAAAAAAAAAAAACTTTTAACATTTGTTTCTTTTTTTTTTTTTTTACAATTATCAATAATTCGGTACGAAATAGTTTTGAATTATGGTGAGTCGACAGTAGTTGACCATTTAGGGGAAATTTCTACACGTTCTTCTAAGTTTCAGAGGGGAAAAAATTGAAAAACAATTTGCATGTCAATAAAAACTATCTGGATTAACAATGGTTAGTCATTTTTCTCTTTTAGTTACTATTTTCCAAAGTAGAAAATCTCCCGTCAAGGCATGACAGGTGAAAATTGCCTCTACATTTGAACAAAGAAATTGCCTTTTTGAAGTTATTTTGATAGTTGAAATTTTAACATTAACTCCAATGGATTAACATTGAACTCCAGTAGCTAGCTTTCATTGTTGAGCATTTTTTCGTTTAGTCTTTAACCTTAAATGACACAGTCTTACTAGTAAAGCAGTTAAGTTACCGGATATATATATATATATATATATATATATATATATATAAAGATTATTTCCAATAGTAGTTTAAAAAAAACAAAAATAAAAACAACACACGTGTTTTAACAGCGAATTACTAAAACATACATTGTTAAGTTCTACAAACTAATAAGAGTACCACACAAAGAGCGATAATTCCAACAATATATTTCTGTCAAATGCATCTGCAGGATTGGAATTCAAAACGTCAGCCATAAACATGCTTGATGTGTTCCACTAAAATGAGGAATTCATCGCGCGGATTGAAATTTCAATCGGAGGAATGACATTCCTCCATTCTGCGGAAGACATATGGCAGCAAAATGATTCGCCTAATTACGGGTCTTTCATTTCATCTCCCAAATAGAGGAGGCGGACACTTTGACAGGGTATTTTACATGCTGCTTTAAAGTTTCGGTTCCCATTAAGTAGGACATCTGAGAGGGAGTTGGTTTTTGACGATGATTTTTCAAAAGTTGTCTTTTAAACATTTTTAAGAGCTTAATGTTTGAAGTTTTTTTGCTAAACTTCGCATTGAAACTATCAAAATCAGGAGAACTGGTTTTCCCTTAAGGAATGATACCCCAATTCTTACCTGTTTTTGAAGAAATATGTAAGTGAAAGTGGCGAATATTTATTTTAGGGTTACGGAAAATGTATTTTTCAATGAACGTTTATTTTGCGAAAAACTGAAAGTTGTTGCATTTGAAAAGTATTTTATCCCAAGGAAATTGGGAAAAGAAAGAGAAAACTACGTTTCCTATCACTTCGAAATTTTCACACATTTTTTACTTCCTTTTGCATAGTAAAAGAAGTATTGTATTCGCGAAAAAAAAATTAACAAAAAATCGGCCTTAATTTCCATTTTGCTCGTCCCTGAATGAATATTGAGTTTTGTTTTCAACCTGACTACACGTGGATAAGGGCCAACAAACGTATAGACACCAGAAATATCCATTTTAGTTAACGAGTTTTCTCGTGACGTCCGTATGTACGTATTTATGTGCGTATGTATCTCGCATATCTCAAAAATTGTATATCCTAGAAAGCTGAAATTTGCTAGGTACGTAGACTCCTAGTGAGGTCTAGTTGTGCACCTCCCCTTTTGGTTGCATTTGGATGCTCCAAAGGGGGGCCTTTGACCTGGCGGAAAATGATAGTAAATTTCAATGGAAAAATCAAGTGGTGTTATAATTTAGCAAACACTTAGCGATACATCGCCAAGCTTTGTCGAAAGTTTGGTAGCCAAAATTTGTCGTTGTTTGGTTGCCAAATTGGCGACTGGTTTTATTTTAGCCACTGTTGGTGATATTTAGAGAGTCAACCATTGAATCACATTAAAATTGCGATTACTGAGAAAATTAATCTGTATAAAACGTGTTTTTTGCTTCGGTTTGGGATGAAAATATTTAAAGTGTTTCTGTGCTTACGCTCAGGCAGTATTATCATTAAAGTGACGTAAAAAGAAGTCATGTGATTCGCTCGTTTTATTGTCTGGTAGATCCTAAAGCTTCTCAATTGCAATTTTTGCTATAAGACTCCAACTTTTTCCGAAAGATCTGTTTTTATGGTTAAAATTGGTCTCTTTTTCATTTAATGCCGAACTACTGGATGAAATGTACAATAAACAGAATATGTCTCTTCAGTAAACTCTCAGATACTTCTTAAAAATACCGTGAAAGCTTTAACTTTCTACCAGTAATACGCTTTAAAAAAGTACATAAAGTACAAAAAATGTTAGGTTAGCAACTTTACATTATGCTTATAAAGGGCGACTCCCGTTTAAATGTGTTTTTATAAGAACTCCTTAAAACGCATTGTTTCATTAAACCTAACACTATAGTGTTGTGCATGTTTTACCTAGAAAACATTAGTTTTGAATTTTTTTACTAGATAAGGTACTTAATAACAATAGTAAAAAAATATAAGTGAAACGCATCCAAAATCTACGTTTCACTACGTTGGCAAATGGCGTTGTTTCATCTTAATTTTAGCTCATTAAATGGCCCAAAAATGTTCGTGCTTTAACTAATGCAACTCCTACATCGAAGAAAATTACAATACTTGGATGCCATAGAAAAAAAAATGTGAAAGCCAGGATGAATAACAAGGCAAATCTCACTCTTTTACATAAAAGAACTGGTAACCTGCATTCGTAGCTATTTTCGTTTTCGCATTATATTGCGGTAACTGCTACAGTGGAAAATCAAACTAAAGCAATTATCTTTTAGTTTCAACTTTTGTTTGAAGCTAATTAAGTAAGTGCACAGAAATATAGCATGGGCGCTACATAAAATGCAGACAGAAAGAATGTTTTAAAGTTCAGAACAACTAACCGAAATAAGGCAGCATTAAAATTCGCATTCCAAACGTAAAGGTTTCTCCTTTGTGACTTTGTTTAACAGTAGGTTGACTTATTTTGAGTAAATAGTACATATATTTATACGTAAGATTTTAAATTACTGCAAATACACTTTTTTTCTAACAAGTTATGTATTTTTGACGAGATCTGTCTCTCTTTGAGAATGGGATGTTAACCTTATAGATTAAATATATCTTTTGATGCGTTGCTAAAAAGCTGCATTGAAGAGATCTGTCTTTGAGAATAGGAAGTTAATACTATACACAAAATAATGTTTATGTTTTTTTTTCTTGTACAGTGAAATTTATTGATATTTGTATGATAATATGAACGGTGCTTCAGTTAAGATTCAAAAAAGACTAGTTAATAGTTGAAAAAATCAGATATAAATTGAATATCTTAATAAGGTTTGCTAACAGTTGAAAAAGCAAGTTTGAGGTGTGTTACGTTTGATCAGAAAAATGCATAAACATGTAGCGCTTGTATCGATTATCGAGGTGCTGATTGCAAAGTAATATCAAAAAACGACTTTCATTTTAACTCGCGAGAGCTCGCACGGGGTCGTAAACGACCCCAGCCATTTTTTGTTTCCATTTCTTGGAATTTCATGGACAGATAAAGAAATCATTTTTTGAGTAGCTGGGATTGTGTCCTTGATTGATGTGTGGGTGTGGTTGAAATTTTCTTATCTCCTTTCAGTTCTTGTAAACAAGGGGGGTTTTGAGAGAGGGGTCTTTTTCGACCCCGCGCGAGTACTGACGTCAGTAAAATTATCGAAACAGAACAGGTGTTTGGAATTATTTCCAATGCAATGCATTCAATGAATTTAGAAAAAAGGTTGGGAAACGGAAGTATTTTTTAGCAATCCTTCTTCTAGTCATGATTTTGAGTGCACACGCGTACGGTTCACAATAATAGTTTAGTTTTGTCCTTTATAATCCATATTTTTCAATTGTGTTTGTAATAATTATTACAAAGAAAGCATGCCGACTCCATATGAGCAAGAGATGGAGCGTCTTCGCAAATTATTAGCCGATGTGGAGAGTGATGAAGATGTCATTCCAGACGATGAATGTTTTAGTGATCAAGAAAACTTCAGTGACCACGAAGTGAAGGGTGAGAGCGAATTTTCCGGAAGTGAAAGTTCTGCTGATCCCGATAGAGATGACACCTTTGTTGGAAGAGATGCAAAAACTATTTGGCAAAAAATAAAACTCCGAGCTAATGTCCGTGCTCCAGCTCGAAATATAATTACGCATCTTCCTGGGCCAAAAGGAAACGCCAAAAATGTCAGTGATGTCTTTGAGAGTTGGAGCGTTTTTATCGATGATAAAATGATAAACCAAATAGTAGAATGCACGAATATTTTTATACATGACGTTTCAAAAAATTACTCAAGACTCAGGGATGCAAAATGCACCGATTCGGTGGAAATTAAGGCTTTATTTGGCCTATTATATTTAGCAACTCTTCACAAGTCTTCTCATCCAAACGTAAGGGACTTATGGGCTACTGACGGAACCGGAATCGAAATATTTCGTTGTGTAATGTCATACAACCGTTTTCTTTTTTTGATGAGATGTTTACGCTTTGACGATGTACAAACCAGAGATTCAAGGAAACAAGACAATACACTGGCTGCAATAAATGAAATATTTGAAGCTTCGATGCAAACTGCAAAGACGCATTTTAAAGGAACCGTTTCGGGGTTGCTGTGCCTTTAGACAGTATATGATAAACAAACCCGCGAAATATGGAATCAAACTATTTGCACTAGTCGATGCAAGAACTTTTTATACTTCATCTATGGAAATCTACTGTGGTAAAAATAGCAACAAATCGAACAAGCCGATTGATGTTGTAAAAAGACTTGTAGATACACTGTACAATACAAGTAGAAACGTTACCACAGATAACTGGTGCACAAGTTATCCTTTGACCAAAGATTTGATTTCTAAAAATCTTAATTTAGTAGGAACATTGCGAAAAAATAAAAAAAAAATCCCTGTTGAATTCGTAAATACGAAGAAACGTGAAATACATTCTTCATTATTTGGATTCCAAAAATATTGCACAATCGTCCCATATGTTCCAAAGAAAGGAAAATTTGTTTTACTATTGTCAACGATGCATAATGATGACACTATTGATGAGGATACAGCTGAGAAAAAGAAACCAGAGATAATTACATTTTACAATATGACGAACTGCGCAGTGGATGTTGTTGATCAAATGGCGGCATCCTACTCCACGGCAAGGATAACAAATCGATGCCCATGGTAGTATTTTTTTGCATTCTGAATGTTGCTGCTATAAACGCACGGATAATACTGCTGTCCAAAAAGGACCCTCCTGTGGAATATAAGAACCGAAGACATTTTCTAAAAAAGCTTGCATCTTGTTTAGTTGAAGAAAAAAAAGCAAACCGTGTGGTTAGTGAAGAACCCCCAACTAAAAAGGCCAAAGTTTCGGGTCTGTTCAGGTGTGCTTTGTGCCCAAGAAATAAAGACAAAAAATGTCAACAGATTTGCGTATTGTGCAAAAATTATGCATGCAAAGAACATCAAAATATTGTTTGCAGCAACTGTAAGTAAGTTTCTTTAGGTATTCTACATTTTTTTGTACAACTTTTGGTAACTGAATGCTAACTGAAATAGGAATAAAAATGTGCAAACGTTTTGAAAAAGTTGTTGAAAAATGTGTCATAAATATGCTTAAAAACATTGTAAAAGCTTAGGAAAAGTATTTTTTATGCATTGTTTAACATATAAAACATTTTTTTTTTCGTGCACAGTATAATTCATAAAAATCTTTCTTTATGCATTTCAAATAAAAAAATAATTATGGTAAAAGTCTCTGTTGGTGGAGAAACATAAACAAATTAAATAAAATCAAGAATTCGTGCAAAAATTAAAAGGAAGAAAAAAAAGAAATACTGGGATCGTTTTCGACCCCGCGCGAGTAGTTTTGTGACGAATAACGGTGCGAATTCTCGCGAGTTAATGAAAAAGAAATTATTTTAAAAACCAATTGAATTTTACACGCAATAAACATATTGTTGCAACATTCAATAAAACTAAATGTTGAAATTTCACTCTTGCCAAACCTCCGGAATTGATATGAGCTATTTTAACAAAATAAATAAATAAATAAATAAATAAAAACTCAGTAATACCAAAAGTAAAAAGTAAAACAAAAGTACAGGAGTAACAAACTTGAAAAAAGAAAAAAAAAAGAAGAACTTTTTTTGCATGAAAAAGAGGTCACTTATGATTGCTTTCTGATTCAACGAGAGCTGCTCGAATACAGTGAAATCCCGCTCCAACTAACTTTAAGGAACCGTAAACTTGGTTCGTTGTTATGGAATTCAAGCACTGTAATATACATTAGGACTAAAAATTATTTTCTTTGATTCGAGTATTTCCTTGTATTTTTATTCATTTTAACGAGATTTCACATTCGAGAATTCGATTCTAAAGCTAATATTATTAAGAAATACAAGGTGTTGATTTGACAGAATGTTGTTGGGGATGTCTGACGAAGAGTACTCGCACTCACATTGCAGATCTTGGCTGCTTTAATAAATCACAAGATAGCAAGAGGTTGTTGCGCAACGCATCATTATTTTTTAAGCTGAATATTGCACACAATGAAAAAAAAAAAAATGAGGACATTTCTCCCTCTGAAATGTTGAGACAGATCGCATATTGTTTAGAACAGTTTGTAGAAAACACTTCGCCCACTCCAGTGTATGAGAGGGCTAAACATATTGTGGCAGGATGTAAAGCTGCAGAAAACAATCCTGCTGAAAGGAATCTGCAAACAGGCACCACTTTATTGTTGCCAGTGTTATCGTGTTATCGTGACATTAGTGAAGACGGAACACTGATGCCGGCTATTATGGTTGTATTTAGGACGATGGACAAGCTGCATATTGATTACGCTATGTTGGCAAACGGTACGTAACATCAGTCTTTTTAATGGAAATGCTAGGCCACATACTGCCGCTTTAAAGCAGGAAAAAAAAATTCGGACACTTCTAAAAAAAACTCTCGACGTAGTCCAGAACTATCAACATGTGACTACCATTTGTTGGGATCACTCAAAAAAGAGTTAGAAGGATTAAAATATGATGATGTTGCAAATGTTGAGGAGTATGTCTCTCCTATGTTTCTCATATTTTTATTACGACGGTACTAAAAACTTGACAATCCAGTTGAGAAAATTTGTATTAAAAATGAATGACACCATGTTGAAAAAGGACAGCTTATGTATATTTTTTGGTTAATTGATAAAATTGCTTTTAAACTCGGTCTATATTTGATCTGCCTTTGTACTTTAAAATAGCTAGGAAAAATAATAAACTTCAAATTCTACTTTATACCATGCTACCATCGGATGTTCATCAGTTAAATAAATATTTAACTACAAAAAAAGGAGGTTGCGTCCAACCTCCCTAGTGGTCTAACCTCCCTTTTGGTCTACCCTCCCTTGTAATATACATAATATATAACCACTTTATCTACTCAAGCAGCATACTATTTTATTAACCCATTAAGCGCCGCTATATGAACCACATTGAAAATACTTAAGTTTTCATATGTTTTGATGTTTAATACACATCTCTAATCATATGTAGTTGAAATTTCGCAAAATTTTTTATTAGGTTAGGAGATATGGTATGGTCCCTAAATGGGAGACTTGGCGTTTAATGGGGATAACATACATATCCCTGCCTCTATGTTGATACTTGAATAATTTCTGGCTGAATCCAATTAGAAAGCCCTAAAATCATTTTTATATAATTAATACAGCTAGTTATTGGTACTTTAAGTACATATTTAATATATTCAAGCTTTAAAATGTAGAACTTTTATGTTTTCATGAGACCCGAAGCTATAATTTTTGGGCTCACTTGCAACGAAAGCTGTGGAGGCTAGCCCCAGAGGCTAGCAATGTATATTTGCAACGTTAATAAGTATTAGTCTGCTAGTTATTTTCAATTTCTTTAGCCGTTGGGCCCCTTAAAGACGTCTCCCCCCCCCTCGCTCTGCCCATACGTCACTCCGGGTCTGGTTTTCATTATTGTTTCATTCCTTCTTAAACATTTTTGTACGAAACGGAACTTTTCCCGCACATTTTACTACCTTTTAGCAAAAAGGCTTAGGATTTTCATACACAAAAAGACAAGAGGTAGTTTTTTTCTATTAACCATGTCGGGTATCGAGCAACGGTAAATGACAATAACCCGAAGCACTATATAAAATGGCTCTTATAAAATGGAACTAAGATATATTTGGGCCCCCTGACGATGTATTTGTGTTATTATAGGCAAGAGTTCTTTTACAGTCAACATTTCGGTTGCTTCACAACATGTTTGATGACAGATGATTCATGCATCATCATAATGTTTCTAGAGATAAATGTCCAGCATGCTTCACATTGAGGAATTATCAGCGGTTATAGCTCCGATTTCATCCGACAAATTACGATAAATTGTAAAAAAGTAAATTGAGAGTTTTCGCATTATCTGATCTAAGCGATTTCCATTAAAGTTTTTTTTCTCAACTATCTAAACAGAATTTGGCAATTTACAAACAAGTGATACTGCACTCATCTTCTTGTTTTAAGCTTAAATATATTATTTTAATATTGTTTGAAGCTCGTAGCAAAGTCAAATATTCTAACGACATTTTTGAATTTAAAAAAAATTAAGAAATTTCTCTATTGAAATTCAACCTCCCTTATTGAAGGGGGAGGGGAGCATGTCGCTGACTGACTACAAACTATTTTATCGGGAGGGTTGGGGGTAGGGACGAATAGTTTTAAAGGGAATTTTGATTTCCTTTTACGGGAATCTCTTTCGTGATCTGTAGAAATTCAGAGAGATGCGTCATCCTCCTTAGGGAAGATTGGCACCTCTGTTTTTCCAGAATTTTCTTCTAACGAATGGAATGTCACTTGTTTTGATAAAAGCACCTGCTTTGACCTTGAGCAACAAAATGGTGTTTACAATGAGAAAATACAAAGGAGGCTGTGGCTTCAACAGAGAAAAAGGGGACAGTTCATTCATGCAAAATAGGTGAAGACAATTTCTACTAGGCATGACTTGCTCTGCTAATCAGAACACGCCAAGTCTCCCATTTTGGGACTTTAGTAAATAAAGTCATATAAAACTCCCTTAAATTACTTTTCTTGGCCCCTGCTTGTTGTGATTTGAAAAAAGGTCTATTGAGCTTCATATTTCATGTTTCTAATTCCCTGCATTCGCATTAATTATTTTTAGGGAATTTTTTTCCCTAGTAATGCAAGACAAGAAATTTTTGCAAAACTAAAAATTTTTTTTAAAAATAATTTACATACCAAACCTTTTTGAAAAAATTACCAATAAAGTTTAATTTTCTATCACTCATTTTAAAAAAATTCAAAATGATATCTTAATTACTTGATGAAGAAAAAAATCCTAATTGAAGGTTCCCAAATAGACTTGGCGCTTAAACGGAATCTAATTGGGCATTTTAAAAATACCAACGATTTCAAAATTCCTACTACCTACGGTTCCAACTAACTCAAATTTTTGATGTTCTACAGCAAAAATATAAAAAATCATAAGCTAAGCAAATGGAAAAACAATCATAGAAGTATTTGTTTTGATTTCATACTAAATGTAGCAAGTTTGTTATCCTAGGGTTTAATTTCGGAATTCAAATATGATTACCATGCTTCCTAAATCAGGTTCAGAATCCTTACTAAAGAATACAATTTACGGAAGGTACTTGCGAAAAAAAAAATAAATAAACGTAATAGACATCTTCTACAAAAGATGAGCTTGTATAATAGAAACTCTATTAAGCTTTCAATTCAGTTTTAAAGCTAGAATCATACTTTTATCCATAAAGAAAAAAAATGATAAATGAGCGAACCTAAAATAGTATAAAAGCACGAATAGTTCCAAGAATTTACCCATTTTCCAAAAAGCTAACATTGAAATGATGAGCCGCAATTATAGCTTTTGATAAATTGGAAATTCACTCTGATACTTGTAGGCAGAGGTAATTAAGGTAAAAGTGAAATGTAATTTGCTTTAAGGTATTATGTAGTAGATTTAGAGCTTTTTTTAGCGCTTACAAATGTTCAAACATTTAGAATGTTAACGTTTTCTTAAGTATCATTTTCTAACAATTTTTGCTTTATTTTACTCATTTACAATTTCAACTTATTCAAATAAGTAGCTTTTCTGTTGATGAAAAATAACATAAGATCTTTTATTAAAAAACAAATAGTAAGAGTTTTTTCGTTTTAATGATTCTTAAACTTTTTTTTTTGTTTGACGAACGGAAAAAACGTAATTTTGTTCCTTTTTAAAAAAGAAAATAACGCTTCACAGTTTGAAGGGTTATGTGATTCAACAATGATGTTGGACTACTGGTATTTTAATGTGGTTTCAGCGACTATCTTCCACTTTTACACAACCAATGATTTGTTCGAAAGCATATTTTTATAAGAAAAAAACTTTATTCAATAGTGTTTTTTGCAAGGTTGAGAAATGGGGATGGATAATTGGTGACAGAGACAGATATTTGGTATGTAAAGAATTCATCTTAAATGTTATAAGTAACACATTTGGATCTAGTTCATAAAAAAAAAATCCGTAATGTTTTCAGGTGTTTAAAACTAGTTTTATGAGTTGCTATAACAGTTGGAACTGTTAGAATATCATGAAAAAAAAATATCTAACTTCAGTTAAAATTATATTATTAAGCATTTCATACAATTGAAATTTAATCAAATATATAACGCCAGACTTTTCTCATACTTTCTTTTTTTTTGAAAATCCAGAGGTTTGTTTAAGGTTTTTAAAAAAACCTGACTGTGTTATTTGATATAAAATTTTGCAGATCGTCTTTTAAAATTCACCAAGATCTACTTAAATTGCCTTCAGGGTTGAAATTATATTCTTCAGTTTTTAAAGATACTACATTTTTTCCTTCTTTTCATAAGAAATATTATCGTCTAATGCATAATTGAAAACAGTCCCTCTAAAACGCACTAATACTAATGTCCAAGAAACTGGCTTAACTTTATAAAAAATATTTTACATCATTTTATCCTTTTCAGATTCAGTTATTATTTCTTGCGGCATGTATCGAATTCCATACTTATCATGTTTGGCAGTTCAAAATTATTTCTAAACATGGAAGTTTTAAGAATAGGAGACTGGGGTTAGTTGTTACAATATTTATTTAAGATTAAACTACTTTTAGCATTTACATGTGCGAAACTTGAAAATGCATCTAGATTAGCTATTATTCATAATATATTTTTTAAAAAAATAATTAGAAGCCACTACTCCAAATTACTTACTCCAAGTCATTTGAAGGTATGTGCATTGTAGAGAATTACTCGACCAAGGGGCATGTTGTTACACTACACGGGGATTACTTGTTACATGAAATATATAAATATTTAATAAAATGAATGTTACACATTTTGTGGTTTATTCTGTTATAATTTTACAAATTCTGAACCAAGTTAAAAATCAGCAACATTTTGTCTTCAGAGATTTACTCCATTAATGACTTATTCTGATAAACTTCATCATAATCATTGCCCGCAATACTATTTTTACAAGCATATAGTTTATCAACCTTAGAATATCAGTCATGCGTCCATTCGTTACAATTACGACATTGAAGCCATTAAGTTTGTTTTCGGGATTCTGAATACGGTTTAGCGCACTTATATGCTTTTTTACGCACTTTTTTTTTTTTGCCCCTCCCTCCTTTTTTTTTTTTTTTTTTTTTTGTCTTTGTGTCTGTTGATTTCTTCCTTGTTAGAGACAATTTCAATTTTCTCGGATTTTCGTTTCCCAGCTTCGACTTGCAAAACATTTTTTACTAGTATATCTGTTAAAGTGGCTCTGACCTATGGTTTCCGCTTGTGGACTATTTTCACTTCTACACTTTCCACAGCGTTGGAGTAGGAACTACTTTTGAAAAATACATTATTTATTATTATTATCATTGGTATTATAATTATTATTCAGGATGTTCCGTTTTAACCTGCAAGACCTTTATTTTCGCAACCGTTAGTTCTAGATGCTTACTTCCAATTGAAAAAAACGTTCAAAATCAGATACAGAGTTAAGATAATGGAAGTTTGAAGATAAAAAAAAGAGTCAAAAGATACAAAATTTAAATTTTTATACAGACTATTGATCACCAAACTCCATTGAGTACCCCAAAATTGGTCTCCATTAAAAACTAATACTGACACAAAAACTTGACATTTGCGCGACCAAAACTCAAGGAGATAATCGAGTTCAAAATTTTTAGAAACCATACAGAAAATGAGATTGTCGAAGTAAAAAAACAAGGTATTTTATATTTGTTACTGCTATTCAAAAATAAATACAAATATTATGCCATAACACAGGAAAACACACAACAAAACTTCGAAAAATTTCAAAAAACCAGTCTATGCACACATATGATTTTGAACCGTTTTTAATCGCTATATTTTCCCAAAAGTTGTTATTGATGACGGGTGAAAAGTGGTGTAAGTGTCAAATCGCTGCGTTTCATATCTCGGTGAATAGGGGTAGTACTAATTTCAAACTTTTTGTGCTGGAATCATTTTTTAATGGAGATTATTTTCTAAACATAAGTTAGGGGACCTGGGACCCGTATAAAAAGTAGATTTTTTTTTTTTTTTTTGACTTATTTTTAGTTTCACTTCAAACTTTGAATATCGTAACTCTGTATCTGATTTTGAACATTTTCACAATAGGAAATATACATCTAGGATTAACGGTTGCGAAAATAAATGTATTGTGCAGGTTAAAACAGAACAACCAATTTATTACAACCATAGCATTTTTTTAATAAATTAAATCATACAAAAAAAGATATCAGAATTAATATAAATATTATTGTTATTACTTTTTTTATCGTCATCCAACTACAGTATTTTACATTAATTAAATCATTCAGCGAAACATATCAGAAATACTACTTACCATCACTAGTATTTTTCATTACTGCAGAATCTCTGTCGTGTTATGAAATTTATTTCGTATTCAGCGGCTGACTTCCGTTAATGAACTACCTGCCATGACTTTTTTAACCCCCTCAAGGTATGTTTTTTCAGGTGTTTTGCCCCTGTTCGTCTTGATTTTAGAATCCCCCGCCATGTCACCTTTAAAAAGAAATTATAATATTAAATTATAGCTTGCGTAGGGCAAGTTATTACTTGTAACAACTAATCCCAACAAAACTGTAATTACTTGCCCCACATGACGTCACTTCAAATCTTGGCACATATTACTGGTATTATATCTTTGAATAAACTTTTAACTAGGTTATCATTTACCTGAAACTGTAGGCTTCTACGTTGTATAGATATTAATCCGATATTTGCGTCAGCTTCGTCACGAATAGAAAAATAACAGCGGAAAGAAAAATTAATTCCAGATTCACACATTTTCTTGGGCACTGTCGCTGCCTCTGACCGCAAACACTTCAGTGACCGTTCGGGAATGCAGATGGGGGAGTGCTTTCATCTAGTGTAAGGAAAGTCAGTTTCTACTGGCGATTAGTTGAAATTCGAATGTAACAACTTATCCCGTGTAACAACTAAACCTGATTTCCCCTAAATGTGATTAGGGTCATTGTGTCCATCGAATGAAATTAACTCTCCCAAAAAGTCTGAATGAGCTAATTTTTTGTTGTGAAATTCCTTCAGAAATATGATGGTAATTCCAAAAATGTTTTCTAGAATAACCAAGTTGATTCAACTACATTTGTACCTTGCATTGTCTCAAAAAAATCATTACGCTAAAACATCTTGAGAAATGCTGTTTTTCATACAATTCTCAATACATGCTTCTTTCGTAGCCTTTTGTATAGTGAAGATGAAAATACAGACATTTGATTTGGTCACAGACATTTGATTTGATCATTTGTTGATGGTATTTTTCTGATAAGTTGACTTCCAGTCCACTAAGACTCAATTGATTCCAATCCATTTGAGAAAACGTGTCCGAAAAGCAGCTTGAGTTGCGATAACAAGTGTTGACGTTTTGCCAGTCTAAGAACTTGACCGCATATATAACCCAGTTGCATATGAGCTCATCCAACGTAAAGCACCAAATTGCTAGAGCCATACTATACCAGAAATCTTATTATTTCTAAAACTGCTGATGCGTGTTCCTCATCGGTTCTTATTTAAAGTTATAGTATTAACAGTATTTGATGAATATATTTTCATGATTCAGTTTAACTCGCTTATAACGAGCCCTGATTTAACGGGAATTCGGATTTACCGAGGAAATCAGAAATATTTGGTTGGTAGGGGAGACCGGGGCAAGATGACGAATTCCTTATTTTTTCCGTTTTCTACTAGGTAACAGCATCTACTGCATACTACTGGAATACAACAAAAATTGTTAGCATAGTCATCTTGCCCCGGTCTCCCCTTCAATGTTAAGTTCATGTTAGCATACCTCACTTTTAACGAGCAAACTTGGCGTAATGCGAGCAATATTTTTGTGACTCATGAAATTTGTATTGTTTTTTACATCTGCTTTTCCTTTCTTAGAATTTTTTTTCAACACTATGAAGTCCACTGGAAGTTAATGATGAGTCATAAATCATGAGAACAAGTGATGGCGGATTTATTCTTTGATTTGTTACTTAAAATTTAAATAATTGTTCACACCTATGTTATCATTTTTCCAGTACAATTTCAAGGTTATTGAAGCTAAAATTCAAACAAATGCTAAAAGAAATAATGAAAGTTGTTTCAATAAGTGCGAATCAGTCGAAACTGGAGAAGTGTCAAAGCACTCAATGGCTTTGGAACGGGCAGAAAAGTTTCAAAATGTTTTCGAAGCCAATGTGTAAATGAACGTTTTTTTTTTTTTTTTCGGGTCATAAGTATTAATCGAAAGATAAAAACACACAAGAAAGAGACAATAAGACGGTTAAAACTTCTTTGGCACTGTAAAAAAAAAGTATATGTGAATTTTTATGATTATTAACTCTCGTTTTTTTAAGAGAAATCGGTTATAATGAGCAAATATCACGGTCCCTCCGCAATCGTTATAAGCGAATTCGACTGCACAATAAATGGCCGTCGGTCAGTCCAAGCAAAAAACACAATAACATTATCTGTGAATTTAGTTTTCAAATCTTGTGAGGCATTTTAACTGCTTTTTGTTCTTAAAAATTTTAGTAAAGTAATTGTATACATAGCAATCGCATTGATCACGCCGTACGCTTTAACGTGTTTTTAAAATAATAGAGCTGTTAAAGGCTTGCGCTCTGAGCTTATAATTATTAAAATCATCATCTAATGATTGAAGTTGAATGTCAGTTGAGCTAATAAAAGGGGAAATGTAACTATCCTGTAGTTTTGATAATCAGTAGTGTTTTTTTTTTTTTAATTTTTTTTTTTTAAGTTTATCAGTTTGATGAAAACAAAAAAATATTCAAATTATTGTTTTTAAAAAATCTTTAATTTAAAAACTTCGGGAGTAATCTCTTTGAAAATTCCTCTTTTTTACTTCGAAAATTTTATGGAAGTCTTAATTAAGGGTATAAATCAAAATGGGAGGAATCTCCATACAGATTTAAAACTTCATGTTTAAGAACCACCTTAAGGGGATATCACACGAAGGAAATTACACGCCATCGCAACCTCAATAGCAACCAGGGTTGCCAGACGTCCCGGATTTCAAGGGACAGTCCCGTATTTTGAGAAATTGTCCCGCGTCCCGGGGAACTTCCGTACGGGACGGCTAAAGTCCCGTATTCTAACTGATAGCAATGTTTTACAGAACGAGACATTATTTTAAGGGAAAAAATAAAGTAAAACAAAAAATGTGAAATAATGAGCAATAAGAAAATCATGTGGCAGCAAACGCAAAAGTTATTCTCCTTTTGATTTGGTTTTGTATGTTTATTTTATGGCGGAAGACCATGAGGAACCGAATGGTTGCTTCTTCCTTGCTCATTGACTAATGTTAGAAATGTATCTCTTCGCATGCGTCGTCAATCGCAATGAAAACGATTTTTATACTTTAATATGCTACATTTTGTGAGGCTTAATGCTTTGTTGCGATTGAATTTTTCAGATTTATCACGCATAGATATCTCAAAAATACCCCTGCCCCCTCCCCCTTTTTCACTCCTGTCCCGTATTTACTGTTCTTAATTCTGGCAACCTTGATCGCAACCGTGAACGCTATCTGGAACCGTTTTTTTGGGCGGAGAAGTTGCCTACAGGGTTGCTGCCTATTGCGTGGGGCTACCATTTTCTAGTCTATATCCATGTGCGTGCGCGTGTTGCTTTTAGTCAATGCCAAATTTGGTTATCACCCTGCGTCTCTTTAATTTCTGCACTTATTGATGAAATTAGTAAGCAATATTTTATAAAGCTCCTGCAGTTTTAATTGTATGTGGAATTGTGAAATCAAAATTTAGTTATTGATCAGTTATCAAATAACAAAATTTTTAAGTTTATTAAATTAGTTATCAAATAACAAAGCATCAATTATTACACTGCAAAAAAACTTGCACAATTTGGAACACTTTGTTTCGGAAAAAGTGATCCTAATGTGTGAATGTGCTCTATGACGTGTTCTGAATGTGCTCCGTCAGAAGGAATATGTTTCAAAAGTGTTCCGAATGTGCTCTGGATACTGAACCTCGTGTGTCAACACACGAGTTCAGACAACAGATGGTTCGTGAACACATTTGAAAGCATCTTTGGTCACATTGAAGCACACTTGTTAAATAATTGCTTTATTTGCTGCAACGAAGATGGATAGATAAAGATTGGTTGGTTGCAATATATACTGTATGTATACATTATTTAAAAAATGCTGTTATTTTTACTGCAAATTTTGTTATATTTTTTCAATCCCCTACTGATAAACTTATCTAAAAGAACTTTACTAGAAATTGTAACGTATATCATCAGGTGTGCCAAATTCTGCGAAGCTACGCAGGAAGTATTAGTAAACAATGATGTCGATTACAGAGTATTCAGCTGTAACTGTTTTGGTTTGGTTTGGCATATTTTTAATGCAAGTTAGTTATTTCCATTCCTATTCATTACATTATGCTTAAGCATTTGAAAATTAATTTAGCACGCGCCGATTGTTGAGCTCCATATTTTGTGTACATTATGCGTCAGCATTTATACATTAAGCACTTGAACATCTCTGAGCATTTACATTTTTTTTATAAACTTTTATTCATGATATTGTTTAAGTTATAGAAGAAAATAAATAACTAAATTTAAAAATTATACAATTGGAATCCTGATGTTTGACCATCGCTTATGCTTGGAACACGGATTCCTAACATTTATTATTATTTGTCATACTTTATAAATTTATGAAATTTGAGTCTCACAATTTGAATTTTACACAAATACATAGTAAAGCAAAAAATAATGATGTTTTAATTTCTAATCTGAGCTCTAAACGCATGCAAAAAGTTATATCAGCTATCTTGGTCTGATTTCTGAAACTACTAAAGCTTATATAGGCTTGTGTAAATGTATGTATGTGTCTCAGTATATCTATTGGGCTGGGAATTGTTCAAAAATAGGACAAGGAAACAAAAGATTTAAAAGCACTGCGTTAGAAGATAATTCTGAGAAATTTACCTTTTTTTGGTCTTTTCTAAATCAATTTTTCAATTTGCTGTTCGACATGTTAATGAAAAATTTTATCCTTTGAAAAAAGGACCATGATCTATTGATAAAAAGATGCACAACTTGACGAACTATAATTAAAAAACATATCATGATAATTTTGACGAGAAACGTGTAATTATTGGATAAGTAAACAGTGCAGTCTGAGGCAGTTATTAAAGAATGAATATATGTATATTATTAAATATTTTAATAATATACATATATTTCATGCGCAATCTATTTAACAATATAAAAGAGAGGCTCAGGGGGCCACAGACTGGGATACTCGGAATTTTCAGGGCTTTTAATCAAAAAACTCCGAATTTACCTTTAATAACGCAATTTCATGCCGTTTTTTTAATGTTCGGGCAAAGGTGTACGGATACCTTCCCGAGATATGTGTTGAAGCTGATGGTTTAAAAATAACGTTTAAGCTGTCTTTGGGTGATGAAAAGGTGAAAAAATTGGGGGAGGGTGGGGGGGGGGGGGGTCTTCTAGAAAATTGAATTCAACTGGAATTTTAAAATTGCAATTTTAGACCGTCTTAAGTAAACTAAAAGGGTAAGAGGTTTCATAAAAGATCCCATCCAAAATTGACTTAGAGGTGAAGAGTTAAGAACATCTTTAGGGGACATAAGGGGATATCCAACCTCAATGTTTTAAAATTTAATTGTAAAAGTACAGTTTTAAGCTGTATTCGAAGACGTTAGAGGAAGGAGACTTTGAGAATCTCGCGTAAATTACAAAAAAAAAAAAAAAAACCCTGACATCTTAAAAACATTTCAGTTATATTTGATAATAAAAGGGAAGGGATGAGGGGGAAGGGAGGGGGTTTTATTCTAGAAAAATATTATCTAAGAGAATTTAGTGTATATAAAGATGACATATATTTTTTCGGTTCAACTAATAAAGTTTATAAATGTAAAAAACAGATTTTGTAAATTAAATGTTTATGGAATTATGCTTTTTTTTTTTTTTTTTTTGTAAAAGCGAAGATTCTACAATACAACTGTCGAGCAGTGTGATGCAAATTTTAAAATTTATATATATGTGTATCAAATAAATTAGTTTAAAAAATATTGAGTTTAATGAGTGTTTTGTAGTAAAACTGAATGATTTCTGCAGATGCGTTTCAAAATTTCCTTTTAATGAAAAGAAAAATATCATACTTATGTTCAAGCTCGAGTTAAGTAAGACTGGTTTTTCTGATGACGTTTGTATTTTAATTTCCAGACATTTGACACCGAAATTCATTTTTTTTTTCGTATTTTGAAAGCCTTGAAATAATGAACTCCCCACACTAAATTAAATTAGACGTTCGACCGAAAAAAAATGTCTTAAGTTGACCAACACTCAATTAATTAAACTTTTGCCCAAAGACGATGAGGATTCCGCAATACTACTTCAAGTAATGTGATGTAAATTTTAAAATGTGTATTTGTGTCGAATAGGTTAATTAAAAATCTATTTCATTTTACGAAAATATGTGTTTAATAAAATGCAAAATAGGAATTCACAGAGATTCTAAGTGCGGCAGTTTAAAATGTAAATTACGAACGAGTTTTAATTTTTGGTTGCACCAGGGAACTTATTTCGTCCTTGAGACAAACTCATTTAAATACTAAAAAAGAAAAAAAATGTCCGCGTTTTTGCCATTCTTCACCATTTTTCCCCCGAAACATAATAATGACTATAATACGATATAAATTACTTTAGCAATGCAGAAATTAACTTATTTATCACATTACAAGTTAATTTAGTTACATCTCATTTAGTGGCATTAAGTGCAGAATCTGAAATAAATACTTAAAATAATCCTATTATACACATTTCTATGAACTTAATTAAGCACATTAAAAATGCATACCATGATAACTATTGAAGTTGCTAAATTTTATTGTGATGGATTCCTACGCTTTCCGAGAAAATGTAATCATTTTTTGTTTACCCTTTATTGGATTCTATATAATGGATGAAGGACGCGTTTGAATGCATTTTGTTCGAAAAACTCATAAACAATCATGTTTTTTTTTTTTTTTTTTTTTTTTTTGTGTCATTGATATATTTTTCTTGTATCTTTTTTAATGTGATTTATTTATGAAAAGATAAAAATAACAGTGGTAGCTCGTTGAATGCAAAGAAGAACTTCAAGATGATGCATGATAAAAAATGTTATTGTAACTAAATGATGATTGAATCTGTAGTTTTAACACTCTTTTTGGAGATACATTTTCCTTTAAGTTGCAAAACTACAGTAAAAAAAATCAATCATTATTTTCCAGACAGACAGAACAGCTAACCACTGGTTTAATGTTCTTTTCATGTTTGGAATTTTAAGATACACACACTCTTCAATCGGGATACAAATAATTAGTGTCGTAAGAGGGAAAATAGGCATATTGTGCACATTAGAATGAAAAATGTGTGTTAGAAAGAAGAAAATGAAATGTTACGTTTGTTGATTAGCAACTTTAAACCTCAGTGATAGTATATATTAAAATAAGGGAACTCACGCAGCAAATATGACATTACACGACGCTTTCTACAGGACACACGCTGGCATTTGGTTTATTTCGATGAGTTTCAGCAGGTGCTGTTCTGTGGACAGTATACGGATCACTAATGGCATGCCCTACTATCCGCTAAAACATCGCAAACACTCATTTTTACGTCAATTGTGATGCCGATTTGAAGGTTAAACACACATACATTTATGTGAGATACCTTCTAAAAAGTCCTTAGCCTGTTGGTGGGATCTCCCCAGCCAGGCACTTCCACTGAAGTAGTATCATATCTCATAAAGTTGCGCATTTCATTTTTAACGTAACTCTAGAAGAAAAAAAAAATTGAGTTTTGACATTTTTAATTCAAATTATGTTTTTCGCAATCACGAGTGTGTATATGTAGGCGTGTCTGTTTTTGTGAGTATGTGTGTGTGTACTTGAGTGTAGGCGTGTGTGTTTGTATCTATGTACAGGCATGAGTGTGTGGGTGTGTGTATGTGCGTATATGTAGGCGATGTGTGTTTGTGTGGGTATGTGTATGTGTAGGTGTGTATGTGTGCGTGTCTATGTTCATGTTTGCATGTGCGTGTGTGTAGGATATGGACGCAACTTGGAGACTGTTTTCGCTAGAGGAACAGCATCACGGGGAGTCGGTCGACGGTGGTGCTGCAGAAGGAGGCGGGGGAAAAATAAAATCAGCGTAACGCCAAGGACAGTAAAGTGAGAAAAAAAAGCAATGTTATTGCTCAAAAAAGAAAAAAAAATCGACTACGTAAAAAAAATGAATATAAAAAAATGAATAAAAAATAAAAAGAAACTAAAAAGGAAAAAAAAAGGAAAGATTAATTAGAACTATGACATTTTTAATTCAAAGTATGTTTTTCGCAATCACGAGTGTGTATATGTAGGCGTGTCTGTTTTTGTGAGTATGTGTGTGTGTACTTGAGTGTAGGCGTGTGTGTTTGTATCTATGTACAGGCATGAGTGTGTGGGTGTGTGTATGTGCGTATATGTAGGCGATGTGTGTTTGTGTGGGTATGTGTATGTGTAGGTGTGTATGTGTGCGTGTCTATGTTCATGTTTGCATGTGCGTGTGTGTAGGATATGGACGCAACTTGGAGACTGTTTTCGCTAGAGGAGCAGCATCACGGGGAGTCGGTCGACGGTGGTGCTGCAGAAGGAGGCGGGGGAAAAATAAAATCAGCGTAACGCCAAGGACAGTAAAGTGAGAAAAAAAAGCAATGTTATTGCTCAAAAAAAAAAAAAATCGACTACGTAAAAAAATGAATATAAAAAAATGAATAAAAAATAAAAAGAAACTAAAAAGGAAAAAAAAAAGGAAAGATTAATTAGAACTATGACATTTTTAATTCAAAGTATGTTTTTCGCAATCACGAGTGTGTATATGTAGGCGTGTCTGTTTTTGTGAGTATGTGTGTGTGTTTTTACTTGAGTGTAGGCGTGTGTGTTTGTATCTATGTACATGCATGAGTGTGTGGGTGTGTGTATGTGCGTATATGTAGGCGATGTGTGTTTGTGTGGGTATGTGTATGTGTAGGTGTGTATGTGTGCGTGTCTATGTTCATGTTTGCATGTGCGTGTGTGTAGGATATAGACGCAACTTGGAGACTGTTTTCGCTAGAGGAGCAGCATCACGGGGAGTCGGTCGACGGTGGTGCTGCAGAAGGAGGCGGGGGAAAAATAAAATCAGCGTAACGCCAAGGACAGTAAAGTGAGAAAAAAAAGCAATGTTATTGCTCAAAAAAAAAAAAAAAAAAAATCGACTACGTAAAAAAATGAATATAAAAAAATGAATAAAAAATAAAAAGAAACTAAAAAGGAAAAAAAAAGGAAAGATTAATTAGAACTATGACATTTTTAATTCAAAGTATGTTTTTCGCAATCACGAGTGTGTATATGTAGGCGTGTCTGTTTTTGTGAGTATGTGTGTGTGTACTTGAGTGTAGGCGTGTGTGTTTGTATCTATGTACATGCATGAGTGTGTGGGTGTGTGTATGTGCGTATATGTAGGCGATGTGTGTTTGTGTGGGTATGTGTATGTGTAGGTGTGTATGTGTGCGTGTCTATGTTCATGTTTGCATGTGCGTGTGTGTAGGATATAGACGCAACTTGGAGACTGTTTTCGCTAGAGGAGCAGCATCACGGGGAGTCGGTCGACGGTGGTGCTGCAGAAGGAGGCGGGGGAAAAATAAAATCAGCGTAACGCCAAGGACAGTAAAGTGAGAAAAAAAAGCAATGTTATTGCTCAAAAAAAAAAAAAAAAATCGACTACGTAAAAAAATGAATATAAAAAAATGAATAAAAAATAAAAAGAAACTAAAAAGGAAAAAAAAAAGGAAAGATTAATTAGAACTATGACATTTTTAATTCAAAGTATGTTTTTCGCAATCACGAGTGTGTATATGTAGGCGTGTCTGTTTTTGTGAGTATGTGTGTGTGTTTTTACTTGAGTGTAGGCGTGTGTGTTTGTATCTATGTACATGCATGAGTGTGTGGGTGTGTGTATGTGCGTATATGTAGGCGATGTGTGTTTGTGTGGGTATGTGTATGTGTAGGTGTGTATGTGTGCGTGTCTATGTTCATGTTTGCATGTGCGTGTGTGTAGGATATAGACGCAACTTGGAGACTGTTTTCGCTAGAGGAGCAGCATCACGGGGAGTCGGTCGACGGTGGTGCTGCAGAAGGAGGCGGGGGAAAAATAAAATCAGCGTAACGCCAAGGACAGTAAAGTGAGAAAAAAAAGCAATGTTATTGCTCAAAAAAAAAAAAAATCGACTACGTAAAAAAAATGAATATAAAAAAATGAATAAAAAATAAAAAGAAACTAAAAAGGAAAAAAAAGGAAAGATTAATTAGAATTATTACACTTTGAATTCAAATTATGTTTTTCGCAATCACGAGTGTGTGTATGTAGGCGTGTGTGTTTGTGTGTGGGGGGTATGTGTGTTTGTGTGTAGGTCGTATGTGTATGTGTGTGTAGGCATGTGTGTTTGTGTCTGTGTGCTGGCATAAGGGTGTGTAGTTGTGTATATGAATGTGTGTGTGGGGGTATGTGTATGTGTGTAGGCATGTGTGTTTGTGTATGTGTGCAGGCATGAATGTGTGGGTAGTTGTGTGTATGTGTGTCTATGTGTTTGCGTGTGTGTGGGGGGGTATGTGTATGTGTGTGTAGGCATGTGTGTTTGTGTATGTGTGCAGGCATGAATGTGTGAGTAGTTGTGTGTATGTGTTTGTGTATGTGTGTCTATGTGTTTGTGTGTGTGTGTGTGCGTGCGTTTGTGTGTGTGTAGTTGTGTATGTATGCACGTGTGTGTAAGACATGGATGCAACCTGGAGACTGCTTTTGCTATAGGAGCAGCATCGTGAGGACCCGGTCGACGGTGATGTTGCAGAGGGTGGCGGTGGGAAAATAAAATCAAAGGACATCAAAACAGTCAAATGAGAACAATAAGCAATCGTGATTGCTCAAAAATGTAAGTAGCTTAGAATGTTGTTAAGTACTACTGAATAATTACACCATTGAAATAGTTTTATAATCGATACACACATAAAACAAATCATTAATTCGAAAGTACGAATTTAAAGGAAAATTTACGGAGTTACATAATTCATAAAGGAATGGGCCCCGACTGCTGATCCTTCCATTCTGATTTTGATTTTAGTTTTTTTTTTGGTTTTTACGCAGTCGGTTTTTTTTTAAATAATATTTTCTTATTTTACACTTTTTAGTTAATTTTCATTTGACTTAGTTATTATGATTATAAGGAGGTAAATTTCGCAATCTTGGCATTTTACTTAGAGAGATTATATCGTGAGGATTATTAAGTAACTGGACGTGGACGAAACTACTGATTATATATTAGACCCTCTTGGGACCTATATCGGATTAAAGATACATAAGTTTGACTTTTAGCAAAAAACCCGTAAAATTAAGTCAACCACAGCTATATAAACAGCGTGTAAACTTATGATGACGCAAGCTCGGAAAAAACATCAGTCAAATCTTTCTCATAACACTAAAAAAGCCCGTCATGAAAAAGCACGTCGTGAAACTCAGTTACCTGAATTACGACAGAAAAAAAAAAAAAAGCAATATGTTAGAGATGAAAATTGAATTAGTGAACTTAGTAAACAAAAAGTTCAGGCAGTGAAAACTTTTCCTGTATTTGTCGCACGCGGGTGTTGAGCGCAGGTAGCGTGCGACATGATCCCTAACTGACAATATGGCGACTGGTTGTTGATATGGTGAACTTTGATTATTGTCATGTGTTTGGTGACACTCCCAAGGTTAAGACAACTGGATTGACGTAGACTTATCAAAATCGGTCAAGTGGTTTAGCCTGTACAACGCCACATATAGAATCCCTATAGATTATGTCCTTTATGTTTGCATGTTTTTAGGTCCGGACTGCATGGTACCTCCCCCCTAGTCCCTTGTCTATTGAATTTCTCTGCTTCCAATGCGGTTAAACGCTCAACAAATGTCGTTTCAAGGCATGCAAATACGTCAGAAGTTCACTGCAAAAATGCGTATTTTTACCAGGATTAATGGGTGTAACGTTACAAGAATTCTGGAAAAAATCGGTCATTAAAAAATGTTTTTGGAACCTTGCACCATGGTTTGAGTAACGTCCCACTGCAATCAAAAGTACTTTACAAACTAAGATAGAATTCAAATTGCAAATGTATAGATCAGCATCGACATAGAACTCCTGAACACTTATAAGGGATACGAAGACAGACTTTTGACAAGCAGTAATAAACTCTTGCTTTGCGAGCTGCCAGTGAGACTAGCCTTGTGGGTTCGATTCCAATTAGGTGTCCTGGGTGTTGTTTCGTGTCTTAGTGCTATAAAAATGCCTTGTTTGTGTATTTAAATAAATATAGAATTCATGTAATGTTTATTGATGCATATTGTTTATGAGAAACCATGAGTTTCATAAATGTAAACAAACGAATGATTGTGAGCAAAATCTGTAAAGAAAACCAAGAACAACTGAACAAGTGGTAAAATGCATAAAGTTTCTGTATTTTTTTTTTCAATACTTATATAACGACATTGCAAGTATTGTAACACATTAATTAATTTTTATACTTTCAACTAAGAACGTATAACACGAAATTATTACTTGATGATTTAATGTATTTGCGCAATAAATACCATGGAATAGAGTACTTGATATATAAGTCAACTTACGCACAGAAATAAGCAACCGTTCAAGAAAGTCCGATGAAAGCTTAACTTTTGCTAATGTACAACTTTTCAAACAATTCCTCTGTAAGCATACAGAACATTCTGGTGTAACTTTGCACAGAAATTTGTGATTATGCTGTAGTTACATTACCATGGTGTAATACTCCACAAGCGACGTGTATACACCAGTTACAGTCTATGTAGAGGATGGAAAATATGTGTAGGGGGATAGTGGGTACAGTGAGAAGAAGTCAAATGCATTTTTATTACTAAAAAAACACAAAAATCAATGTCGTTCAAATGGTACAATATTAATCACTGTAATAGGTACTATAAAAGTGGATCTAGAAAAAACTACGAAAATTATATCAGTTAAGTTACTCCAGAGCAGTGGAAATACCTACGTTGTGGTCGATTTTATGGAGCAAATTACGAAAAGAAATTTACAGTGTTATAAATAATGTTTTCCTTACGACAGATTAAGAAATTTTGAAATAATACAACTTTTTCAAAAAAGAAAAAAAAAAGAACTAGTTAGCTTTACATAACATTCTAATAAGCAATTTTCAGACAAATTACATCTGCCATCAGCTCGGTTATTCCCTATTTCAGACTGGTGAGTCCATAACAAGGTTGAAACTGGGTTGTTCATTCTGGATGGGATGACCGGGTTGTCGGTTTATTACATGCAATTTGTAATTGTTCAAATACATACTCATATATTAGTATACGTATACTTGATAACAAATAAGTACAGCTTTTTATAGAAAAACTGTTTTTCTGTTATTTTGAAACGTAATTTTCGTTCATATCTGACTCAAAATCACGCGATTCATACGTGGGATACGAGATATTCTATCCCATTCTACAACCAGGAAAGAATAACCTGTAGCTCAGTAAAGAAATGTGTTGCGTATATTCTAGAGCTCGCTACTAATTATTTTTTAATTAATGTAACATTTACGGTAGAATTTATTTTTGTAGTTTAATACAAGATGGTCATGTTTTTCTTAAATTTATTTTATGATTCAAATTAAACTTTGGATTCTCAGTTCTTTCAAACGTTTTTCTTTGAAACGTTTCTATTATCATAATTAACATACTCATTTAAACACCAGCATTTTCCATCAAGATAAAACTAATTTCTAAAAAACTTATCACTTTAAATTATCAAAGAAAATAAATTCGATTTCATCTTATGACCATCTCAATACTTTAGTTCACTTTTTAACATCCGTTATCCATTTTTTTTCTTCTTTCAAAGTTTCTAAAACTGATCTTAAGGCTCCAATTTCGTTTTCGCAACTGCCATTGATATGCTAATTTGAATCCTCTTCAATGTTTTGCTGAGACATTTTATGAAAAGAGCCTATTAAAGAATGGCATGAAAAGGGATTTCGGGTAAGAAAACGACGTCAGTTTCAAGTCGAATGAAGAAATGCAACCATTTGAATAAGTTACGGTAACAGTATTTTTCACTTGTGGTTTTCTTTGGATTTCAAGTATTAGTCGCAAACTAGGCTGCGAACTTTGGGTAATGTTCATTTGCCTTTGAAATGTTAGGCTGCTTTTCGAGCAGAGAAAACATTTATACTTCAGCCAATTTATTCTGACATTTTAAAAGGGTTTTATTGAAAGGTGGCATTTTAGCTACTTTATGGGGAAAAAACATCAGAACGAATATTTTTGAATTTTAGAATGCTCTTAAAAGTATTTTACAAAATAAAATAACACATGAAAACAATGGTTTAAGAAAATTTATACTCATTTTAGTGTGATTCCACCATTACGTGTGAGACAATTTGAACTAATTCTTCCTCACATTTTTATGTATATACAAAGTAGCAAGGGTTCAAAGTTTAAAATTTGTTGACCTAGTGAAAGTAAATCACTTGTGCAAATTGCTAAGCAAAAACAATTTCTCCAATATCTTTTTTAATCATTATTCTTCTAATTACTTTTACATGACACGTGCATAACACATTTTTGGAAATCTGTTTTAGAACTTCCCATTCTAGCAATATAACATCCGAATACAGGCTTCCTTCGTATAACACGAACTTCTACAACACGGTTTCGATATTATACGGGACCAAATTTGCGATTGTTTTAACACGGTTTTGATATCTCAAGGTACAAAACTTTAATTAATGCTTCATGGTTTTGAAACAACACAAAAGATGGAATTTTATTTTGGTTGAATACATTCTGTTAGTTTTTGCTAATAACTACAGTATTTTAATTTGTTTTTATCAAAATTGGTTTCTATACAACACGGTAAACATTCATTGATTTACATTATTTCTAAGTCTCTTATAACACGGTTTCGATATAACACGACACACCTTAGCCTGATTTTTCTCATGCACATACATAATTAGTATTAAAAATAGGTAAAAATGTTTTTTTTTTAATAAATTCTCGTATAGCACGGTTTCGATACTACACGAAACGAATTAAACGTGTTATATGAGGGACAACTTGTATACTTCAAGTAAATCAGTAATCCAACATTATAAAGCACAAGAATTGCAAAATATTGTAGACACGTGTTTCGGTGTTACAAGGAACACCTTTTTCAATGCAAAGAAGTGTGAGCTTCTGGATGAAAAGTCATCCGAGAAAAGTCATCTTTTCTCATTGCTATGAAAAAGGTGTTCCTTGTAACACTAAAACACGTGTCTGCAATATTTTGCAATTTTTGTGCTTTATAACGTTGGATTACTGATTTACCTGAATTTTCAGCACAAAGGTATTTATTCGTTATTCGTTATTAACCTGTATACTGCTGCAAATGTTCAAAATGTATTCTTATCTTTTTACTAGCTATTTTTTACTATTAGTTTTAAAATAGAAACAAATAATGGGCCATTCTACAAAACTCACATTTTGTTTGTCATGGGACAGCTGTTTGGTCCACTTTAAAAGTTCGATCAAAAATTAAACAAACAAAAAAAAAAAAGCCTAAGAAATGGCACATACATAAGTGATTTTTAGGCGTTTAATGAAATATTTTACGTTTTGAAATAAAATTAAGCGATTTCACTTGCGGAATAAAATGTCCGCCTTTTCGTAAATGAACGTTCAACGAAACTTCCAAAACAACCTAAAAAACAGAACTTATTATAAAAAAATTGCGTTAGTTTTTATACTACTATTATTAAAGAAGACTAAAACGATAATTACACAAGAATTTATTGCTTAGTAAAAGCGCTTTGTAGCCATGAATGCCTCAATTTCTTGAGGTTTGAGTTATCGGAGTTCACTGCAGTTTCTTTAAGTATTTATAGTTAGTTTGAAATATAGTAATTGTCTTACGAAAACATCAAAGTGAACTACCTGATCTAAGCTATGAATGAATAAAATGTTTTTACCAATTTGAAACTAATAATACGTTCGTGATGGCTATTTGGTCCCTCTCATATTTTGTTGATCAACAAATCGAATAATAAATGACTAAATTTAATGCGTTTTCTAAATTTTTATAATATGTCTCTATTCCAATACTTATTTATTCAGTTAGTCATTATCCCTATAGCAGTAAATATTGAACCTTATAGGGGGGGGGGGGAAGGGTTCTTTCAAACTAACAGTTTTTCTGAAGAAAAAGGGAGAGAGACTGTTTACCCTTTTTTTCAGAGGCCTGATTTGCAGCCCCTCCCCTCCCCAAGTTTCACAATCCATGTAATGCGTAGGCTTGCCTCGCTCCTCTCGACTGCCATAAAATTAAGAAAAGGGATAGTCAATATTTTTAACTCCCAATTTCAACATTTTCTTTTTAATTGAACAATGAGAAACAATACAGGACTGTCTCACATTATACATACCTGCATTACACCGAATATCAGCACTTAATAAACTCACACTTTCGAGTAATTATTCATCAGGAGTTCTTATCCCTGTTTGATGTTGCTGCCTTGCATGCTCCATATTCAACAGTCTACTATTAAATAGAAAATTAAAAGCAAAAAGTTACAAAGTTGCAAGGCGTTTTTTTTTAAAAATATATTCCTATAAAGTCCCTTACTGTTTTTTTTCTTCAAAATTTCTGAATTTTAAACTGTTCATAAAAAAAAAAAACTTCTGAACTATCTGTTAAAGTTGCACCATTTATATGTTTTTTTCTTTTTTAAAAAAATATATTTGCAATTGACTGAAAATTTTTTCATTTCGTTGAAAAACAAACTATGAATACATTTGAAAAAGGAGGAGAAAGAGGGGTGGTGGACTCATGTTTACATTGTTTATTAATTGAGAAATTCTACTCTCAAAATTCGAAAAAGATTTCTAACGCTTTAAGCTCCGTTAAATATACCTGTGAACAATTTTAATGTTAACTCAAATGCTTGATAAGATACATGCCATATATTTTACTTTCAACCAAAGACTAATTATGTTAGAAAAAATATCTTTATACCTCTTTATAATTAACATTTTTTTTTCGAAAATATCCTTTTATTCTCATTTTCAATTATTCAAAAAAAAGAAAAAAATTTATATATATACTTGTTTATGTTTTCTAAATAATTATTCAATTTAGAATTTTTTCTATTCTTCATTTCATTTTAAGTGAAATATATACATCATTTTTACAGTTTTAAGATCGCAAATTAAAGCTTATAAGCATTAAAAAAAGTTTTTGAGAAGAACGTATAATGAAAAAAAACTACTTTTAGTTTTAAAGAAATAAAAATAAGAGCTATTCGCGTAAATAAGCTGAAAAAAGTGTGCATTTTTTTATGAATCAAAAGAAAACTTTATTGAACCCCTTTTTGAGAAACCTAACTTAGTTTAACGAAAAAGATCCATTTTTTAACGAATAAAAAATACAATTTCTTTATTAAAAACATTTTGGCATGAATGCAAAAAATTGCAGCAACGCTATGTGTTTTAAAATTCTCCATTTTTGAATCCAAGGAAGCTATATATATATATATATATATATATATATATATATATATAGAGAGAGAGAGAGAGAGAGAGAGAGAGAGAGAGGAAAATTGAAAAAATAGTAGGATGTACATTTTTTGCAGGTTACTTTTCATTTTGAAAAATATAACAACGTATATTCTATTAAGTTCTAGTAAAATACCTTGTAAGTGTCTTCTTAAAGATAAATGTGTGAATAAAATGTTTGATGTTTTGAAGACTATTAAGGATAAAACGAGTCGCATTTTCTTTACTCTCCAAAGTGTCGAAAATGAAAATGCAAAATTTGCGTTATCATAACAGTAAAAAGAGAATATTCTAAATTTTTGCTGAATTCATCGTAAAAAAATTGAACTTTTTTTAATACGAAAACAGGTTAAACATTTATCTATTCTTAGTTATATTCATATTTTTCCCTCCCTTGTATAACATGATAGAATTATTTATAGCAAAAAGTTTGATCGTTGGTCTTTCCCAAATGCTTTGCTGAACAGTATTTTCTTTCCCTCTTTTTATACACTTAAGCAAAAATAATTCCCTTTCTTCGAGTTTTCATTTAAGTCACCGTTAAATTAATGTTTTCAAAACTATGCCACGAAAATATGCCAGGAAAAAAATAGCGCATGGGTTTTAGCAGAGAGTAAGTTTTCCATGGGAAAAAAAGGAGAAATATGTATTGCAAAAAATTGGACGGTGATGCAATTCTGAAAAAAATTAAAACCTTACGAAAAAAACATCTGTCAGAGCAGGAAAAGAAGATGAAAGATACTGATTTTGATATAGTTCTTAGCTTTTTCTTTCTAAACACAAAGCAGAAAGGAGGAATTGTATTTACAAAAAATAAGCAAGGAAACTTGATAATAACTGAAAGTTGCTCGATCGTTTTTTATATAATAGAAAAATTCTGGATAAATGAAGGATGCACAGAAAAAAATACAATTACCAAATATATTTTTATTTTTTTTTTTTTTCTGCAAAGTGAAAGTTTAAGATTAAGATTCACTCATATGAAGTGATTATGAAGATATTTTAAGAAAAAAAAGTGTAGCTGTGGTTCTATTTAAAAAAAAAAATGTATTTTACACTAGAACGACCAGACCGGTTACTTTAACCTTAAAACAGTTTTAAATACATTTTTTTAAAAATCCTATGTCTTTGATGTTTTTGGATTTGTTTAAAAGTTCACAAATATTTTCCTTCAAAAAATTCATCAATTTATCTTATTTTGTTTCTATGCAAATTTCGCGGTTTATATTATCAATCACTTGATAGTATCAAAATCAGTCTTTTCCGATTTTTTCTGTTAATTTCGAAGTTAAAACTTTAACTCCATCTAGTTAGTAGGGAAACATATGGCAAATTGGAATACCGGGGCAAAATGAAATGGTAAAATATTTACTCTGCTTTTAGTAATCTGGTATTGTTTTAACTTGGAAGTATCATATGTAGTCTATTCCACTCAGGTAAAAAATATCGGCAAAGATTTACGTATTTAGTAATACAAGAACAATTTGAAAAATGATACTCATATTGTAATATTTTGTTGTAAGTCAAAAACTATTTTTGTTGTAATGTTCTTATTACTAACATTTTAAATATTATTTGAAATCCTCCTAATATTTAATGCAGTATTAACTTATTTAATATTAAACTTATATTTATTTTAAATAAATTGTACAATTAGTCAAGAACATATGGGCCAAATTGGATAGGGCAAAGTGAAATAGTCAATTTGATTTACTTAATTATAAATTAAATATAAATCACTTACGTTTTAATTTATTAATTTATTCATTTACATTTCTTCATGTAATAATTCCCTTATTTATTCATTCGTTTACTTATTTTCTTTTTTATTCATTATTTTACTCACTCATTTATTTTTCTTCATATAAAATATAAAAAAATCATCTTTTTGTTTGAAGACTCAAATTTACTGCCGAAAATAACAAATATTGCTTCAACGCAAGTTTGTTTTCTTTTTTTTTAAATAAAATACAGTGTTCTTTCTTTATATTTCGAATTTTCAATACATTTCACTTTGCAACACATTCTCCTACATCACTTAATGTTTGAGTTTTTGAGTCTGACCGGATTCGAAACGTTCAGAAATGGCTTCGTTTTCTTAATGCTTTGTAAAAAGTTAATGAAGAAACCAAAAAAAAATATTTTTAAAAACCTTTTATAACATATTAACAGTTCAAGTCATGGGTACAAAACAATTTTCTTGTAACTTTCACGATAGAATGCATAATAATGCGTTTGACGGGCTGTGATGAGAAATCAGTCGAATGAGAAAGATGATATGTCAAATAAAGCAGTATACATTACATTACATTATGTATATACATTATGTTGAGAGGATTTCTAAAGATGCTAAAATGGAGAAAGTGTTGAAACGCGAAGTACATCCAAGATTCTACGGCTTAAAGTAAAACTTCAGAAGATAAAGAAAACTTTGTCTGCAATTTATTCATGAGCTTAACAAAAAGTACAGACACCACATTATTAAAATCATTGATATAGTATAAATTTCATATAATTTTTATATTTTACTTTCAGAGTGAAAAAAATATTTTTTAATTGCTTTCAGAGTAAATCAATTAATTTTTTTTTTAAATTTTATTTTGAACTTTAGTATGTGTGGCTCAAATTGGCAAATTTATCAGATTTCGTGGTATCAAATTTAGTTTACCAAAGTGATCACATGAAGCGAAAACCGTCATATAGTATATTTGATTGATATTTGTTTAAAATTGTAAATGCATGCATCAATATTTTACGGAAGAAAAATTTAAGGAATTTAAGGAATTTTGGAGAAACTACAACCAGCACAAGCAATATACTTGAAAATTCTGTATAGGGTGTACATTTCATAATCCTTTAATTAATTGTTGTCATTATCAAAGATAAAGAGGTATTGACTTATTTAAAGCAAACATATTTTGATATGTATGGTTCAACACGAACTAATTTCAATATGTTTTAATCTTGTTTAATGGGCAGTTTTCGTATTGGGAAATGAAAACCCTTATCAGCATTAACGATAAATAAAATAAATATTTCATGTCTAAATCAATAAGTTTCCCCATTAAGTTCATTAGCTTCTAAGAAAACTAATCTTATTTAAATCCTTTCTTTACGGAACGTTGAATAAATGTTTAGCTCCTATATATAAGTTAAAGAATCAAACAAAAGGAAAAACTGCAGTCACCATTAAACAAAGGAACCATTGTCAGCAAAAGCAAGCATTCTTGGCGTCGGTATCATTTACGTTCAATTTACTACTTCAGAGCAATTCTACTGGTTATTTTTTTTGTTACCGTAAATCAAATAGTGAATTCAAATGTAAGTTTAAGTAAACTTCTATCTTCTCACTTTCTTCTCATTTATCTAAGACTTCTGAGATTTTTTAAGAGAAAAACGCATTTATCTTCTCTTTCAAAAGGACTTTATCGAGAAGCAATTAAATGCAGTTTCTAAGTTATTTCTATGTTTTAGTCAATTCGATACTCAAGCACATACTTTCATAAGAAATGTAGCTTTCATGTATGTGAATAATACCATTATTTTGCAATATTTTACTATTTTATTATTTTAAGAGAAAATAGCTCATATTAGTTGTCATTTTAGTAATAAATGATTTACATATGAAGAATTTTTCTTCACAGAAAACTACCTTAGAAACACTTACGTATTTCAGGATTTTTTACTAAAAGCGGCATTTTATATTTCTTTACATAGCGCTTTAAAAACGCAAAATGAAACAGTGATGTAACACGGAAAAATGAAGTAACCATGATATGCAATACGACAAAGAAACTGCAGTGTCAAAAATGAGAAGTTGAAGAACTAACATTATGTGTCTGATGTTCATTGTAAAGAAACCTGCAAATTCACAGCACACAATGGGGGGGGGGGGGGCATTTGTAACATTTTAGTTCATAAAGCGTGCTTCAGTACTGCAAATGTGTTCCAAATGTGCTCAGTGAGCTAAAAAAAAACATTGTACTACGTTCCGATTATGTTACATTATACAAAAAGCCTACAGAATGTGATTTCCACATATTATTTTTTAAAACTCAAGAACACAAGGGTGGCAGATTTGAGAAAAGATCGTGTACTTTTTTGAGAGTATCGCTTTTATTGTTACAGCTGAGGAAGAGCTACTTACGGCCTCAAGATAAGAAATAAAGTTTCAAATTTAATGCCCATTCTCTGCTTTAACTAAACATTGGTTGGTCCTGCTTTGTGTGCTAGTTTTGTCGCGGTTGATAAAGGATTGCGCTTTGTAATGATAATGTACCAAAGCGCAAGAAATGATGAAAAAAGAGAAAAAAATAAGCAACAAGATTTAAAAGCTTTTAAAATTTTCAAAGTCTTGTGTTTCATATAAACTAAACTTAAAGAAGATTGATGCACAAGAATAACAGTTTTTCCAAACCCCCTCCCGGCCCCTTTTTGGTAAGGATGTTATTTCGCCTCTCTTTTTTTTCACTGAAGCATATAAATGCCTGGTAAACTGCTTGACACATACAGTTTCAAATTACATTATTATCTATATATTAATTTATTTCCAAATTAAATATTAAATGATGGTTCTCTGTTACTTTTTCAGGTAATATAGTAAAAGGAATTTAGTGAAACATATTGCAACGGATCCGGCGAGACTTCCACTTTCTTGAAATGAAGACACAGTTCTTGATAAAAACACAGGAGCTTTATTTACACTATGTACAGTAGAAATCGTTAACAACTGCTAAATTAATCATCAGCAATTAAGCAAATATCACTCAACACCGTAAACTTAACGGTTACACACGTATTTACTTCCAAATACGAAAACAACACAGCGAAATGCCTCGCTATAAACAGAGCAAATACCCTATCAGTTCGAAATCTCAATCGAAACTAAACTTTTTATCACGCGGGACGCCTTTATAAACATCCAAAGAAATCTCTCAAATATTCCAAACGCTTCTGGAAAATAGTAGACCGTTATCGAATTTTATCAATGAACAAAAAAGAAATAGGGGGATCGTATACTTTAGCCGAATGAAAAGGGGTTGTATATTCATTACGGGAAACTATTTACAGGTTACGTTACTATTTACAGAATTTGTAACAATATTTTTTATTCTTTTTAATTTCGTTAACAATTCTTTCGCCTAACACATAATTCATACAAAAGTTGACCATGAGAAGCATAAAAAAATATACGAATTCTAGGATGAAAAAGGGAGAGTTGCCACGCCCTAGATAAATACCGCGCACTTTGTATGCCTTGTAATCTGGGTTGCCAGACGTCCCGAATTTCAAGGGACAGTCCCGTATTTTTAAAAATTGTCCCGCGTCCCAGGAAACTTCCATACGGGACGGTTTAAGTCCCGTATTCTAGTTAATAACGATATTTTACAAAAAGAGAATTATTTTAAAGGGAAAAAATAATGTAAAACAAAAAAATGGGAAATAAAGAGCAATAAGATAATTATGTGACAGCAAACGCAAAAAATATTTTCGCTTTAATTTGGTTTTTGTTTTGGCAGCAGACCATGAGGAGCCGAATGATTACTTCCTCTTTGCTCATTGATAAATGTTGGAAATATATCTCTGCGCATGCGTCGTCAATCGCAATGAAATTGATTTTTATACTTTGATCGGCGATATTTTGAAAGATTTAATGCTTTGTTACGATTGAATTTTTCAGATTTATCACTAAGAGACGTTCTACATTGGAAAGCACCACTTAAAAATACATCACATCCAGTAATTGCAATCAACCTCAAAAACATCCCCCCCCCCCCTTCTCTTCTAGAAGCTTGTCCCGTATTTGCGGTTCTTAAATCTGGCAACCTTGCTTGTAATTCATGATTAGACAGGAGTAAAACACGTAGTTTAAGTGTACAATGATATTACTTTAACCAGCGTACAGTGCGATTCCCAAGTCATTATTACAAGCGTTCCTCGCCATTTCATGTTTCAACGGTATCACTCCATCGCGGTTTTTTTCCCTCATATATAGTCACTAGCTTTTTTTTCGGGGGTGGGGCTTCTATTTACTCTTTCCCTTAAAAGAGTACCAAAAACATGGTATTAAAGTAAGGTAAGCGTTTCTGATGGGATTTAGTAGTTGAGTAAGTGTGTGTGGGGGGAGGGGTATACAATCTCGGAAAAAAGTGTTATTTGATTTCGACTATCAAACGCTAGGGAGCGTATATCACAAATATGTCTAGGGGATACATATACATTTGTAAATAATGGTCAACTACTTGCTATTCAAACAGCATTACTTTCAATAAAGATAGAATGTAGAGAGAAATCGAGGCTGGTACAATCTCTTTTTTGCACTTATTTCCTCATCAAACTGATTTCTATAGGTTACTATTAGTGTGTAAGAACTGTGCGTGTATTTTTTATTATCCAATAATAACATGATATTTATTGCGTCTAATATACCTCATTTTCTCATAGTATGAGCAATATATTAAGTACCACTGTCTAAAGTGTAATATTGACTAAAAGATGTTATTTAGAGGATTATATTATGTATGTGTGTATGTTAAAACAACATTAAAAAAGACAATTATTAAATAAAAACAAAAATAAAATCCCGACTGCGTAAAAATATTAATTAAAAAAAAACTAAAAAGAAAAAAAAATATAAGCCCAATAGTTTAGAATTTTATTTAGTGTTACTGAATAACTACTCCATTGAAATAGTTTTACAATCGATACACACATAAGACAAATCATAAATTCAAAAGCAGAATAGAAGGTTCAATAGTCGGGGCCCATTCCTTTTTGACCAGTCAAGGAACCCCATTTGAATGGGCCCCGACTGTTGAACTTTCTATTCTGCTTATGAATTTATGATTTGTTTTATGTGTGTATCGATTATAAAACTTTTTCAATGGTGTAGTTATTCAGTAGTACTTAGTAATATTTTACGCGCAGTCGATTAAAAACAGATTGCGAATAAGTTGTATATGCTCTAACTAGGAAAATACTTGATTCATATATAAAGAATTCCACTTCGTGGAAAATGAAAAATCGCGGTTGATTCTGGAACGGATTAACCACTATAAATGAGGGTTGACTGTAGTTTCAACTCCACAAACGCTATTTTAAATTCAGTGCACAACTTCACATCTGAATCATTGTAACAATTTACACTAAAATAGCTTGTATTCCTTAAAAATCGTAACGGTGCATGATTTTGAAGTCAACACTATAGTAAGCTTTTAGCCGCTTTTAAATAGTTGCTACTGTGTGTATGAATACTTTAATTTTTTTTACGAGAGCAGGCAACTATACCGCGTGGCTTCTGTACCGTATAAAATGGGAAACGTGTTGCATAATTCTTTCTTACAACGAGATACCACTTGTACGAAAAATGTATCTTCATCTAACCATGTTTCATTTTGCTACATTACTGAACTTTATGTTTATACATTTTATGGATTTGGTAAATTATGCTTTTTATTACTTGTTTTCAGCATTTCTGTTTGTACATTTGTTATTTTCGTTAACAACAACGCTCTTCCATATCATTTGGTTTATGCATTGGTGGATAGTTCAGTGCCTGTGCTTAATACACAACAAAAGATGCGGCACGTTCATCAAGTAAAATACTAATCAGTAAACCCCGAATCAATTTACGCCCCCCCAATCAATAACTAAAAGTGTAACACCCTCATGACCTGCTAAGCACGTACACAAAATATCCCGTGTTCCGAGACTTAACCAAGCGAATGCAAAGCACATAGTTAAGAAAACATATGTACGCACATAGCCGTTATTGAATACAGGAATTCACTAATTTTAAATTCGGTGATGATTTTTCAACGGATCAAACTGACCATTAATGAATTTTGAACAGCATCAAGTTTATTCCACTAAAATTAGGTAGTTTGTTCTTGTTCTAATTCAATTCTAATACTTAAAGGGCAAATAGTAGTATTTATTGATTTTTTTCCCTACTCCTATGCCAGGTGCAGCACTACTTCACCACGAGGGTGGCGTCTTACCCTGAACATACGAGTGACGCGTAGTAATTAAAAATATACATATATAATAAATAAATCAGGAAAATTGATATAGGAATTGCATTGTTAAAATAGTAATCGTTTTTAATACATTTTTTGTCACAATAGAGAGCTGTACATTTATCATTTAAAAGCACAACATGATTCATTTTGTTTAATGCGCAACTTGTGAAATTTTTACGCAGCTTCAAAAAAGGGCAAGGACGCTCTTGCATTTACCCTGCACTTTATGCAAGTAAAATAATATCTTGAGTTACTTTTTATCGCACGCTTTAATCGCGAAATAAAATGTAAATTCCTTCCCTTTTTCCACATTTCATACGGCGGCAAAATTTCTTCAATGTATTAACCATAAATAAAAAAATATGGTTTCTTATCAATTATTAAAATGCATTTATTAAAAAGCAGGAGAGACCGAGTGTGTACCAAAAATGAGCGTAATAAGTGGAAGTAATGTATTTTTGCTCATTTTACCTAATATATTCGGAAGTACCTGTCTTTTTTTGTTTGAGAGTAAGTCATAAAAACCGTTTTTTATTTCTCTTTTCTTTTGTGCAGAAGCGTGTTTATGAGATTATAGCATATTAATCAATATACGAGTATGTTCATTGACTAGGAGGTATGATTTTACCTAAGAAAATAAGCTTATATTTCGAGCTGTTTTTTTTTTTTTTACTTCTTCTGAACGCTATATCGTTTTTTGGATAAAATTGATACATTTGCTTTGGTAAATCGATAAGTTTAATAATATAAGCAGCAAATTGATCAAAACAAAATCAAATAGAGAAAATTCATTTCGAGGCAATTGAAGCGACTCAGCAGTCCATCCCTTAAGTGGCTCGGTAAAAAAGTATCAAGTGTGCTTGGGGACTAAACCCTGGGGGTTCCCTGTTTGGCTGACCACCTCAGTGGAACATTTGCCTTGCACCTCTGAGCCCTTGATCAGGGAAACTGAGATGGGCACAGTAGGCCTTTGTCTTTATGAGCTGTTGCGACACTGGGTTTTGAGGACAATTGAATGAACACATTTCGGGGCTTATACTTTTACTGACTGAAAACTCGATTTAGAGTTGAGGCAGTGAGAAGCTTATCTTTGCTTCTCACTGCCTCATTTAACTCGGATTAATGCTTCAAACAATTTATAAGACTTGTCTTTAAAAAACACTCTTAAAAACTTCATTTTGTCGCCTGCATAACAGTTAGTTTAATTGTATATCTACTAGATCCACGAAAATTCAAGTTACGTAAACTGAACAAAACGTGCCAACACATGTTTTAAAATTATGTTTTCATGAAAAAAAAAAGTTATCGTATCACCTGAAAACTTATTTTAGTTTGCAACGTTAGGAAAAGATGCACTGTTTCCGTTAATCAGTCCTACAAAAATATAAAAAAATTTTCAAATGATGAATAAAGAAACTAATCTGATTTTAACTTCGGACGCGTTTTTCTCCTTTCTTCTGGTGTCAGTCAAATTTTTCGAAATAAGTCAGTAGGAAATCTGTATTTTAATTCCTTCCGTCCTGTATAGAACAAAAACCGTTTGTAGAAATTGGCACATGACTTTCTGATACTGTTTGAATCTAATGATATGGACTCTCAAACTTAATCAGGCAGTTTATTCTTCAGGCACCCCTGAGGAACAAGGGACATCGTAAGAAGACTCTTGATCCTTTTTTTAGCTATGTACCTGGGTAGGAGTGGAGAGCGTTTTTTGTTGTTTGCAAGTAAATATTCTTCCGGGAAATGTGGAATTAGTTGTGACTTTTTATCTTTAAGGAAGTCGAACACCCTCAATATTTTTTTCTTGAATATTCAACGCACCTTTCTAAAACTTCATACGATTATTAAATGTAACGTAAATAACACAGTTTGACAACTTATTTGTTGAATAAAAAAATCGATAGGTTTTTTTTTCAATAAGAAAGCAATATTTTTAGTAAAAAACTACCATTACCTTAACACTTTCAGTGCATTCATTTTTTCATTATTTTAAAAACTTTTTGTGTCTATATCTTTGTGAGATACCAGAGAGTGCTACGACCCTCCAATTTAGAAATAATCAACAAAAAGCAGATTTTATGGGTAAATGTTTGAAAATTTACCCCCGAAAAACGTGTTTTTTGCCGTCTAAGTTTAATCGATCATTACTTAAAAACCACATATTGCAATATTGCATGCACATTAATTTTTTGAGGTTTATATCACAGTAATGTGTTCGATTACCATGTTTGCAAAGTTTCAAAACATTAGAGTTACTACCTTTTTCGATAAAGCTGTTGGCGTAAATAAAACCTTGGAAACGTGTTTATGAGAAAATCAAGAAAGAAAAAGTCAATTTCAGTTATAAGCAGTGCAATTCGGTTTAGAAAAGTTTTTCTAGTTTTCTTAAAAACTCACCGATTAAAAAAAAAATTAAAAAATGCGGCTCTAAAATGAAGAACACTGGGTCTCTGAAATTCTAAAAATCTCAAAATCATTTTTTCCCGAAAATTAGGGTGTTCGCCTACCTTAAATTATTTCACCTGATTGCGCAACAAAAAATCCGTGAGTATTGGTAGAATTTCTGAGAAGTTAAAACCAAATGACCAATAAACGAAGATGTTTGAAATATGTGCTTACTGGTCATTTAGAAGCGTCACAATTGACCAAAACTCTCCTAAGAATAACGTAGTCATTCACACATTTAAATTGTTTTCACTATTCATATCACTTTTTTCACTTCTTCAAAAAAAAAAAAAAAAAAAAAAATTGGAATCCTTCAGAAAAATGTTTGAGGTTTTTTGGAAATATAGCATCACTTCAAGGATTGATAGCGTTTCAGAATATCTTATAATATTTACTCTTTTCTCCTTATGTAGTGCGGAAATTAAAAAAAAAAAATTCAATGCAAGTTTGCAACTACATCTTCTTATAACACAATTTTGTTTTAAAATGGAATGCATAAAAACAAATAAATTGAATTAATGTTAAGCCACAAGCTCAACAGCAAACGCAACATTTAAGTCACAACAGCAAAATGGTGAGGAAAAAGTTAAGGTTTTCATTTGAACAAGAGACTGGGTTTATTCTACATTTTCGTACTGAGTTCTTCAAAGCGTCACTGTATTCGAAGTTGTCATAAATTTGTGTTTCGAAACGCCCATCCAGGCTTTTATTTTTACTGGAAAATTGAAAAAAAAAGCCTTCATTACCTTTTAATTTTTGACGACTATAACGACGAGTAAAAAATGATAACTATTTTTCTTAGACGTACAAAGAAGCTTTCTTTAGTTACCAGTTATGAAAATTCATAAGGATGATACAAAGAGGAATGGTGTTAAAATTCATCCTAATTAATTGCCGTCTTGTAAGATGACCTACCCCATGACCTGACCAATTATTGCTCAGTGCCAAACAGCTAACGCCTCACAAATTGAAGTGGATTGAGCACAAAAAGCGAGAACTAGTGTAAAAATCAACATTCTTGGAACGATATGAGTGCTTTGTAAATGTGCTAAAAGGTGTCTCGAAAAATAGGATACGAAGTGTTTTAAAAAAGGGAATGTGTGTCAGTGTTGCTCTCAAACGCTTTTACAAAAGTATGCTGAACTAAATAAATGTTGAGGAAACTGTTCTCCTCAGTGTTCTAAATGTTCCTAAAAATGATTTTCAAACTGTTCTAAAAAGAACACATGTTCTTATTTGAAGCGTGTAAAATGGTGTTTCAAGATTTGCGATCCTACAGCCTTGAAATTTAAAGTTCGTTATATATATATATATATATATATATATATATATATATATATCCCCGGGGGTGTGCACCTGGGGTTTATTGTTTTTAAAATTCGAATTAGTTTTTTTGTAACTAATTTTTAAGCTCAAATTAAGCGTAAATTGCCTATTATTGCCTATGAAAGGGGTGAAAAATTACTTGCATACATTAATATTATATATCGTTGGAAAAGTTAGAATCTTCCGCGTTCTACGCAATTTGTTTCAATGCTCTAACTTAAATACGACGGGAGTTATTAGCTCTTACTTTTTTATGCTTAGCTAAAATTTAGGCACTACTATCGTCATTAAATCTATCAGTAAAAAGCGAAGGATTTGTTGCACAGTTTTCTTTTTGACACCACTGAAAAGAGCGGCTTTTTTTTTTACTCCAGATTTTTCTCGACTTTTTGTCAAAAAACTAAACTTCTATCTCCAAAGGAAGAAAAGTTACAAGCGGTTAGAAATCAAGTTCGAATAATTACGTCTCCATTGAAGTTATTGATGTTTTATTTGGCGTTGCCATAGTTACGTCTTTTCGATTCACCTGATTCTTCTTTCTTATTCACAAATTTTAAGGGTTTCGACTTTGACAGAAAATCTTGGGCTCAAATCAATTCAAGCCCTGAGCTAAAGAGCAAAATATATCACTTGAGTCCACGAATATGAAAGCGACTTTTCTAAAGTACAAAATTACAGTTTTGCAATGCTCAGGAGCCTCTCAGGCCTTACGGCTCTGCAGTTGGTACAAGTTATTTTGAAGACCGGGGAAGGGGTGCTTTTTGTTTCAAAGAGAGCTAGCTCATAATGCGTGTTTTTAATATGCTACTTTCTTATTGACAATTTAAATCTTTGCGAATCAAATAAGATTGGGAAGCAATCTTAGGGGGGGGGGGGGTGAGCGTCAGCGAGCAGGGGACAGAGCCCCTAGTTGATTAAAAAAAATGTTATGAAAGCTTCATAGCACGCGCAATGATTTTATGTAAACGTAAATGTAATACAATCGTAAGTTGCCTATTTTATTTTTTCTTAACTATTTTTTTTTTCGCTCGAAAACCTAAATGGCGTATTTTGGATGCGAAAAAAGTAAGTAAATTTAAACATACTTTAAAGATGAGATTTATTGTTTATCTGGAAACTAAATTCATTAATTTAGACATACTAATCACAAATAAATTAAAATACGCATTGTCCCAAAATATATTTGCATATCCAAATCATACCTAAACCGAAATCGTGTTGGCGAAATGTTTCTCCAAAATGATCACTTCATGAACGTTTTCATATTCAAACACTGAAATGTGACAGACGTTAGAGTTTTCTGCCAGACACAGGTGACAGGAAACTGATTACTCTAATTATTGTTCCTCAATTTATCATTCAAATTAGAAAGTCCAATATAGAATGAAAATTGCTAGAAGGCTTTGAGAAATTTAAAACTATTTGTAATGTGATTAGTTCACTGTTTTGATAAATAATTAAGACTGTCATAGGTTTCATACTTTCTGAAAGGGGTAACATTACTTGTGGTATTCGTAATAAATAATCAGATTTACTTTGTATGGTAGTTATATGCTGCTCAAGTTTTAAAAGTGATGAATGACTATTCCGAATCTAAAAATGTTTCATCATATTCTTTGATTTCCGTTACTTTACAAAATCGCGTTTTCAACCTCTTCTGTAGAGCGTTTCTGTAGCCTATTATTTTTGTACTGCATCAATACAGAAAATCATAAGCAATTCTATATTTTTCTTCTTCTTTTCAGTTCAGTTTGTCTATATAAAATACTCTTGAGTAACTTTTGCATTGCGTGCTTCCTTAGTGTAACTTCCAGTAAAATGATATGCAACCTTATGCAAACCGAACAAACTATTAAAGGGGCTACTAAAAATATGGTTTTTAAGTTGCGAATAAAGCTCCTCTTATTTCAGTTTTTACGCTTAATGAATAATATGCGAAGGTAAGACTATTATTAATTTATCCGCTACATCAATTCATCTGACAGATAAAAGAGATGGAGCTCTTGCGACATGCGAGGAAAAGGCCAATTTTCTTATTATTAATGAGCAGGCTTTTTCCTTAGTTTTATAAACGGAGAGTTTGTCCCCATCTCTTCTAGTTATGCAACCCTATAATAAGAGTCATGCGATGCTTACAAACCAATTCTGCTTCCTTTTTTTCTTAAAGTGAAAGTTGTAGCTAAAACTTTTGTTTCAAACTATTTAACTAATATAATTATACTCCCAGATTTCTGAACTTTATTTTTCGCTTTATTTTATCTGAAATTTTCCTTATTATATTAGCTGTAAATGACAAAAATAAAAACTAACCCGTATTTAGTGTCTTTACCTTATGACAATGTGTTCGTAAGGTGTTCAAAAAAAAAAAGTAATTCTGATAAGAGTTAAAAACAATACCATTGTGTTGAAAATTAATAATAACACTTCGATAAAGCACGCAATTTTACCGGAAACTGCAAATACGTGTTTCGGGGGTAAAAGAACACTTTAATTTAGATGCAAACAAGTAAAAAAAATCGTAAAATAAAAAGACAATGAACTTTCTTTAGAGCTAATAACTTTCTTATTTTGTGACTTTTTTTCTGTTTCTGAAAGAATCGTCTTACTAATGTCAACGTTAAGGTATTATAGTTTCTATAACTGTAGTATCTTTATTAATAATAAAGCTTAAAATCTCTCTCGGGATGTCTGGATGTTTGAATCTATGTGACGCGCATAGCGCCTAGACCGTTAGGCCGATTTTCATGAAGTTTGGCACAAAATTAGTTTGTAGTATGGGGGTGTGCACCTCAAAGATATTTTTTAGAAAATTTGATTTTGTTATATTTCAATTCCAATTTTAAGAACATTTTAATGAGCAAATTATCATAACATGGACTTGCAAAATACCATAACGTGGACGAGCAAATTACGATAACGTTGACGAGAAAACTATCTTAACATGGGCGAGTAAATGAACATAGCAAATAATCGAAAAATTCATCATCCATTATTTGTAAATATACCGGCGAACCAAACGACCTTTTAATTTTCTACTACGGGCAATGCCGCGCGGTTACCGCTAGTCTAAAATATTGCTAGTTTGTTTGTTTGTTTTCGGAAATAACTTTTAGAATGCGTTTCATAATTTTCGGTCTGTCTGAAGAGAGTTTATCCGCAGCAATAAGTCAAATAAATTCCGCACAATATTTTCAGCTTAATAGTGTAAAGTATCCTAACAAGTGCCTTTAAATGACGCAATACGGCGGGCTGAGCGGTTTTTTTTTCCCCATTTCTTTTCTGCAACCTCATTAAAAAACTTTTAATAAATGTGTTTCATTTCCCGGTGTTTAAAAACTGACATTTTAAAAGAAAAAACTCTCACGTATTCCTCTTTGTAAAATGGTCATGTTTTTTCATTGTTTCTACTGATACAGATGAAAAAAAGTTCAAATCTTGCCATTTTTTGCAAGTTTTTTGAGTCTTCATTTATTTTCTATTTCAATAATGCAACGGAATTCAGTTTCCTATTGTTCGCTCTCATTGTGCCTAATTAAGTCTTGCTTTTCTCTTCGGAAAAGTTACTAGTGCGTTTATTGGAAGTTTTTAAAATCATTTTTACACCATTACCTTGTTATTTGGGACAACCAAATGCACTTAATTTTAGGGCGGCTATTCTTTTAAAACATTAGGCATACAACAATATGTAATTTAAATAAAAATGATTAACATAAATATGTTTTGCGTTTATGAATAGAATGGGAAAAAATAGAAACGAGCTGATGTGTGCATCACATGACTTCCTTTTTCTCCAATTTTAATGTCAGTTTCCCATCATTGGCAATTTTAATGTGATTTAATAGTTTACTCGATAAATATCACCACTAGTGGCCAAATTGAAACCAGATTAAAAAAAAATGCCAAATTTAACGCCAAATTGGCGACAAAACTTGGAGACCAAAAACTGGCGATATATCGCCAAGTGATTGCCAAATTATAACACCAATTGAGTATACATCGAAATTAACTATGATTTTCCCACAAAAAAGGGGCGAAAGCCCCTTTAGAAACACTCGAATGCAACCAAAAGGGGAGGTGAACAACTAAACCCCACTAGGAGTCTACGTACCGAATTTCAACTTTCTAGGACATACCGTTTTTGAGTTATTCGAGATACATACGCCCATACATACATACATACGTATATATGAACGTCACGTGAAAAGTCGTTGTAATTAAATCGTGGAATGTAAAAATGGATATTTCGGGTGTTTATTGAAGAAAAAAACTCAACATTAATTCGGGGGTGAGCAAAATGGAAATTAAGGCCGAATTTTGAGTGAAATTTTTTTCTCGAATACAAGACTTCCTTTTTTTGTAAAAGGAAGTAAAAAAGCGAGGTAAATAATCCTCAAACTGTAAAGTAAATTATTTGTAGTAGAACATTAATGTGTGCAGAAAGTTTTCAACAAACAACAAGAAAGTCGTAACTTAACACGTGTAATGTATCAATTATTGATCTTAATTATTGTAATAAATATAAGAGTATTTTTTGCACATGAATTGAAATACCTGAAGTTTTTTTGTTTACTTAATAGAGGCACTCCACCGTACTCTGCAGTAGGTACTACTTGGTACAAATAGCACAAGTCAGAATGGAATTTGTAATGCCAAGAGAACGAAGCAAAACCTAGAATAGCAATTAGAATCGAACTTGAGTCCTCCGGCACATGAAGCGATTGCTTTCACCTCTCTGCAACAGAGGTCTCTGAATCGAAATTAAATATTTGGAACTCAGTTATAACGTTTAACCGAGAGCGCATGGTAAATGCACGTCCTTTAAATGCTGATGTGACAGTGCGATAGGAATCACACTGCCACACTTTTAATATCCATATATTCCTGCCATCCCTGAATCTATTTTTTCAAGTTTTCATACAACGCTTGCCCCTTCGAGGAAGATAGTTTTTCACCCTTCTTTCTCCCGCGCCAACTAGGTTCATTGACCACCCATTGCACTCAGAGAGCATCCCTGCTAAATCTGCCGTTAGAAATATGCGCCGCCGCCGGAGGAAATTACACCATTTCCCTTTGCATACAAAATAGATAATTTAGCCCAATTTTATTTTTGGCTTTGATTTTGATCATGGATGGCAGATGTTTAAAAGAAATAGAACCAAGGAGATCTGGAACTCTTTCTTGACGCGTACTAATCTCCAGCACGTTTGAATTGAGAGGGAACACGTCAGGAATGTACTTTATGACTGTGATGCTATGTTTGCCCTTGTGTATCGGCATGAGCGGGGTTTGCCTAAAAAGGACGGTTATATAGGTAAACCCCCAACGATCTCTGCAGTTTTTTTGAAAAAGTTCCGTTCGTTAAACAAGAGTGTCGAGGTGTTTACGACCCGGGGCTGGACTTGCTGTCCACGCCCGGGTATAAAAGGAAGATTATGCAGCCATGCCATATATATTATATATTATATGTAGTCTAGTATAGTTTTCGATGTTTCCTGTCCTGTGATCGTCTTATTTTCAATCTATTTAATACATTAAGAATTTAATTATGTTGGAAGAATAAAAGAAAATTATCGTCCAGTCCATTATGGGAAGTGATCTATGAAGAAATCAAGGAAGATTACCGACAAGATAAGTCCTGAAAGATATATTCCATACCATTATAAGATCTATCCAGAGTACAATCAATGATGACTACCAACAAGAAGCACAATGAACTGTATTAAAATTCCGAATCAGCGAATCATATGGACTCCAAAAAATAAGACAACCTCTACAATAGTAATGTATATAAGAATAAAAGAAAATTATCGTCCAGTCCATTATGGGAAGTGATCTATGAAGAAATCAAGGAAGATTACCGACAAGATAAGTCCTGAAAGATATATTCCATACCATTATAAGATCTATCCAGTGTACAATCAATGATGACTACCAACAAGAAGCACAATGAACTGTATTAAAATTCCGAATCAGCGAATCACATGGACTCCAAAAAATAAGACAACCTCTACAATAGTAATGTAATTCCTGCAAATGTTCACCAGTTTAATAGCGAGCCCGCTCATCATTTAACGTGAGTAATTTGAATTATAATTAATGAGGTACCTTATAACTGCATATATTTAAAGTTATATCTTATTTACATTAATTCTTGACAAATGAAAGATAAATGATAAGAATGTTCTAAATCAGATTTTTGATACATTTCAACTGTTTTCAATAGTTTATATTTTCGTGCGGCTAGCAAATTTTGTGTACTACCACTATACGATCTAAATATATAATATATCATCATAACTAATTATACTGTATTATAAGTTTATATTCAAATTAAGTATTTGTCTGTAATTTATGCTTCATGTGTTATTTTTGTGCATGTAGTAATTCTTTGAAAATCAATCAATCTATAATTACAGCAAAAGGAAATTAAATCATATATATTTTATTATTGCATTTTATGAACCAATCAATTCAGCAGAAGTGGAAGACTTCATATCACTATAAATATATCTACCTCAACCTTCTTCAAAGCACCACCATCACAGCTGACAATAATTGTTCGAGGTCCATAGGCTTAGTTAAGATGAAATGAGTCAGAGACAGAGGATAAGATAGTCTGTCGAGCAAGGAGTATTTTATGATTGAATAGTGTCCCAAAAAATGGCCAAATGCATAAAAGTCGGCTACACCCAAAAATGACGGAAGAAACGCCACTCGATAAGCTAGGTACGAGCACACTCCCGATACGCCGGAATTTGCACCTTTTTTTTATTTTTTTTGTTCCACTTTAGACGGAAACTTTATACAATTTATGCTTCATTCGTATCGCCTTATCATTTTGCTCATAAGCAAAAAAAAAAAAAAGATTATTTTTTCATGCAATTAAAAAAAACAGTTTTTAATCCGTAATTTGCGTTTTTAATTATAGTATAATAATAGTTTGTTATTTTTGTAGTGAAGTAACAAAGTTGTCAACCTGCTACAAGCACTATATTAAGTTATCAGTATTTTATTTTTTTATTGGCATTTCTTGATATTTTTTAACAATACAACGAAATTTGAATCAATATTAAATTAATTTTGTTTTTTCTTAATCAAATTAACTACTGCGTATATTTTAAGCTTTAAAGTATAATTTCTCAATTTTCCTTCCTCATTTCCTTCATTTCCTTTCATTCATCACCCCATGATGCTCAGGACTCCCCTAACTCACTATTTTTGCGGGTTCGTATACATAAACTGCTGGTTAAAGAAAAACCTATTGCATTAATTCTAACTTCGTAATTCATTCCTTAAAATTTTAATTTCATTTAATATTACTTAAAAATGCAAATATGACTTAAATATGAATCATATGTCACTATTAGATGTTAGAGTTTTAACATTTCGATAGTGTGATTAATTTTTCATAAGTTCCATTTAAAGAAAAAACGGTGCTCTATTTCGAAATTCACACACATACACGCACACGCAAACATATATAAAGAAAAAAAAGGAGCACGCAGCTTGATATTTTCCAGCTTAAAATCTAACATTGAATTTAAAAAAAAAGACATTTAAAAAGAATGGGAACAAGGGGAAGCAATTTTCTAAAGCGGCTTTTAAAAAGAAACACAGGTAAAAAATCATTGCTAGTTCAAGTGTGATACTAAAAAGATGAAAGAATCCCATTCTAATATATTTATCCTTTTTTTTTCTTATTTTAACGTTCCCGTTTGAGAACAAACGAACAAAAACTTATATCCAAGGAAAATAAATGGATCTACTTCAGCTTCAGATGAAACTTAAAATAAATACGGAACGACATTTTAAATCATAGCAGTTTTTATGCTTTCCATTCTGAGGATTATTGAATTTTGTTTCAACGTTAATTATATATTTAAATTAAAAATAAACACTCATGAGTACAATAAGCTAAATAACATGTCTAAAATCTCATATAAGCGTAATATAAAATAAACTTTCTTCATTTAATCGCTTGATTTTAATTCTAACATCTAAAGGAATTTGAGTGTAAAATGTAAGACGTGATTTTGTTATTTTTTAACCTCTAATCCCGCCAAGAAAATGGTTTCGTAATAAAATAAGTTATAATTTTTACAGTAATTACATTACTATTACACTGTTAAAAAATCCTGAGATTTTACGGTAAAAGTTACTGGCATCCATGTTGCCGGTAAAAAATAGTCTACTATAATATTTCACGGTAGAATAAACGAGAGAAAATAACGCAAAAGGCGAATAGCAACTCGATCTCAGGACCTTCGCATTGGCCGAGAGCTTTGCTGACCACCATACAGGTCGGACAAATCGAGTGAGTGACAATACAGTGTTATCTGCTTCGCACTGTAAGTCACATGGTATATCAACTGGCGCTGCAATCGTTTATTTTTTTCAGTACAATTTTCTTTACTTGTTTTTTTCGGTACTGTAAACACTTCATTTTACAGTAATATTCACCATAAAGTTTCCTGAATTTTCAACTGTGTAGAACATGCCATGAAAAAGTTGCAGTGACTGTAATGATAGTCACAGAGCTCACTGTCATAAAATTACCGTATGGTGCAGTTTCACTTGACTCAGTGACTTTCTTCAAGTGACTTAACCGCGACGTCACTGTAACAATCAAGATGTTACTAGCCCCTTTGTGATAGTATGAATAAATCACTGCAATGTCACTTTCAGATTCCCATTTTAGTCACTGGGATGTTTGAGCATTGCAAGTTATTTATTTGACAAGATTATTTATTTGACGTAGCATATATTTTTCTTTCATAACCATAGCACCAGACTTAGTAATAGTAAGTAAATGTCCTAAAGCGATATAACTAAAGCGATATAACTTTATCCTAGGATGATGATAGCAAAACTACAAGTATCCTACATTTACAAATTGGACATTATAATGCAATAGATATAAAGAACGACAGATGCTTAGAGCTGTGTATCTGAGTGTAAAATAATTAGTTGATGCAGATCACATTTAACTAAAATTTACTTAAATTTACTTAATCATATTTTGGCTCCTAAATCTAAAACAAAATGCATCTCGAATGAAAGAAGTTCACAAAATTGCTTGTATAGAAAACACCACTGCAAAGAGAGAAGAGCTTAGGGGAACAATTACTTAATTTTAAGACTCATGACAGTTAGTGAAATGCCAACCGAGCCGAAAAATATGAATGCGTACAACATCACACAGTAACTCCGCTTATAATGGAGTATATCCGCATTTCGTTTTTAAGGGGTGGGGGGGTGGCAGGTGCATTCCCTCGATTTTTCAAGGAAGTTGTGTAACTACCTGAGTTTAAAAAGAAAAAAAAGCATTACTTATAAAATAGCTTTAATTTGACGGCGCTTAAAAAATATCGTGATGTGAAATACCTTTAAAAACAAAACTAGTGAGTTATCATACTTAATTTTTTAAACTGTATTTCAAAAATCTGAGAATAATGTTACTTCACTTCACGTCTCTACGAGTTTCAGTACTCGTTAAAATTATCACTAGAAATAAATACATAGTTTTTTAAGTAACATATGAAAGAGCTAAATAAAACGGAGAAAAAAAGTCCATTACGAAAAACAAACTAAAACAAATTACATTATTCTACGTAACACGTTAATACAACAAAAGAAACCATTAAAATCATAATTGTAATCAAGTTTTTGTCAGGAAAAAGTTACTTTTGTAAGAGAAAAAACGGTACGTACTAAGGATTCCGTACATTGACAAGACTAAAAAAACTCACAACCTCAACTAGGAAAAAAAGAAGATAAAAACAAGTGAAAGTAGAAGAAAAAGAGAATGCAGAAAAACGGTCTTAAAACAAAATACAACAAATTGAAATAAAAAGGACACCCATACGATAGTCAAAAGACAAAGAATTCTGGTTTTAATGCATGTTCCATTCTTTTTTTTTTTTTTTTTTTTGCTTTTCAGCTCTTAGCAGAGAACAAAGAATCGAAAAAAGCGTGCACATGACGAGAAAAAAAAAAGATTAAGTATCACCCTCAGATAATGATACAAAAAAGGATACGTGTGTGGATTTATTCCGAGAATAAAACCTCATTTTCTTAACTTGCTGGAGCATTTTAAAGTTTTACATTCTGTTCTTAAAACGAAACGAGACTTATTTATTGCAAACTTTTAGTTATTTATTGATTTAGTGCTTAGATTTTCCATTTGTAATACAATGTATAATGCGTATAACATATGTTGTAGAATATATTTTTTCGAATTCTAAATTATTTACTAATTTTAAAATTTTGGATACAAATTTACAAAAAAGGTTTGTTTCTTATACATATTGTAGACTTGAATTATTAAAATATATTTCCTTGTTAATTGTTCAATCATTTCTATTCCATTATAAAAGATTTTACACAGAAGAAAAACAATTGTGTTGAAAGATAATGTTTTTTTTCTTTAATATTTTTTATTAAAAATGAAATAACGCGAGAAATATTTAAAGTCCGTATTAAATACTGAATTAAGCTCTGATCTTATATGTTTTTTTTTTTCTTCTTTACCCATTCAGTTTTTTTCTTTTTGATTAAACTATAAAAATAAAGTTTTTGTTAAGGTGCTCGTGTAAGTTTAAAATGGACGAAAATTGACGTTCCTTTTTATTTACCCCCCAACATACATTTAATCTAACAGGTGACATCAAGATACAGTCGAGCCTGCTTATTAGAATGTCGGTTAAACGAATATCCCGCTTAATATAATATTTTTAAATGTAAAAAAACCAATGTTCTGTGTTATTTTGATTCCTTTCAATGAAATATCCCCTTATTACAATATTTTTCGCAGCAAAATGGCTATTACATTAAGCAGTTTGATGGTAGCTAAAAAAAATCACACAGAAATCTTTTCGAAATGTCTGTTCTACTATTAAACTTTTTACTAACTATTAATCGTGTTTTTCTCAGAATTCTGTTTTTTGAGAAATCACGATTGCTTATTAGGGTGGGCTGAAAAAACTCATTTTTTTATTTCGAAGTTGTAATAGCGCGGAAAAGTTGCGAATTATTTGGACAAACAAAGGATGAAAAGAATTATGGAAATCGGTAGACATCTTCCGTTCGCGCATGGGGCGTAAAATTTAACAAAATATTTAAAAAACCTCATTTTTTTTCAAGTATTTTAATTAGATGTTTTCGTAATGTAATAGTTTGTAACGTCTTTAAACGCAGCCTCAAAACATTGTGTTTAAATATGGTTTCGATTAGCTAATATCTTTCGGTCGCGTAAGGGCCCCAAAATTTTCTGAAATAATGAAAAAGTTATATTTTTATGGGTTTTCGGTATTTGATGAATAATCAGTATTTAAATATAATAGACGAAGTATTTTTTCAGTCGAACTGAAAATGAGATAAAAAAAAAAAAAACTGTCAGGTTCAGTCAATGTTTACCGGTAGCGCAAAGCCTTAGAAACTCTCCTGCGCAGACGCCCAGCAATTCAGACAACATCACTCGCCTGGCTGGGGCGCTCTACTCTACGCCATCCCCGCCATCCTAGAGTCATGTTAGCAGTCTCCCAACATTGTTTCTTCATTCTGCATCTTTCAGTAGTGATCTCAGTAAACTATTATTTAGTTCGATCTAGCTGTTTATGTTCTGCAACTCTTGTTGTAGTTTTCTGTCATGATATACGACTATGCAATGTTTGTCTCTTCCATTTCAATGAGTTGCCATTCCACCACATGTTTCAGCTCTTGGATGGCTAGACAACGGGGGCTAGTATCGCTAAAGGGTCAATTGGGGAAAAGTTAGTTGACTGGCAAAATCTTCCAATAGTTAACTTTCAGAGTATTGATTGCCTTGTCCCAGATAGACCAAAACGTGTTCAGCAAAGATCAGCATCATTAATTTGATACTTCAAAGGCAATTGAATCAGGAACCTGTAAAGAAGATTTGGCTGCACGAAATTCTCGGCGTTTATCACATTGCAGGTGGTTGACAAAGCCAAATAGAACTCACAGATTGTGTATATAAGCGACGAAAACCTCGCATCTGAACTTCAAGTATATTTTATAGTTTACATTGAAATCATTCATGCCAATGTGGTTTTCTATCAAATCATTTTAAGACGCCCCATAACTTATTTGCCAAGCAATACAATATATCAGGTACTTGCCAAAACCTTTGCTTATGTTGTCAACTCTGTGATCGAACGGAATGGTTTTTTCACTCACCCAGAAAACTTACTGTTTAGCCATGACTCAAGATGACAATAAATACATAAATGTTCGAGGCTCGAAGAATTCTGAAATCAAGAAACATAGATACAAGAAGAAAAACAGAACATTCACACAAAAGTCAACTTCTATGTGCAAGAATACTCAGAAATGGTCAACTGGATGTTTATCTTCTTAAATTATCTTCTTCCCCATTGTTGTTACAAATCAGTGACGACGACGCCATCGAATCACACAACGACAGTGACTCAATCCCTGACTTTGAAGACCTATTTGCTGCTGAAGTTAGGTACGGATGATCTGGACAGTAGGGTGGTTCTTTTAAATCCGTTTTGAGATTCAGCTCCACAAACTTTTCCTGAGACTATCGTGACGAGTTTTACGTAGTGTTCAATAGTCAGTGTTTGTTCCACACAGACTATTCTAATGTTCCAGACATCCAACAAACTTTTCACCAAGACCAATTGGCCATTTCGAGATACTGGGCTCTTGCCATCCAAGAGCTTAAACTTGTCGCGAAATGGTAACTCATTTAAAGGTAGGAGACAAACTGTCCATTGCACAGGCATATATCATGAGAGAAAACTACAATAGTTGCAGAATGAAAACAGCTAGATCGAACTAAATAATAGTTTACTCAGATCACTACTGACAGATGCAGACTGAAAAAAAACAATGTTGGGAGACAGTTGACGTGGTTCTAGGAAGGCTGGGATGGCGTAGAGGAGAGCGTCAGCAGCTAGGCGAGTGACGTTGTCTGGATTGCTGTCCAACGTCTGCGCACGAGAGTTTCTAAGGCTTTGCGCTGCCAGAAAACATTGACTGAACCTGACAGTTTTGTTTTCAACTTCATTTTCAGTTAGACTGAAAAAATACTTCGTCTTTTATATTTAAATACTGAATATTCATTATATACCGAAAACTCATAAAAATGTAACTTTTTCATTATTTTGGAAAATTTTGGGGCCCTTACACGACCGAAAGATATTAGCTGATAGAAACCAAATTTAAACACAATGCTTTGAGGCTCTGTTTAAAGACGTAACAAACTATTACATTAAGAAAACATCTAAATTAAAAAAAAAATTAAAAAAATCTAAAAAATGATGCTTTTTTCATATTTTGTCAAACTTTAGGCCCCATGCGCGAACGGAAGATTTCAATCGATTTCCATAATTCTTTTTTTCCTTTGTTTGTCTTTATAATTCGCAACTTTTCCGCGCTATTACAACTTCGAAATAAAAAAATGAGTTTTTTTCGGCACACCCTATTGCTTATTGCTTTCATTTGACTCTTTTTGGCGTCCTATCGTTTTATTTTCCCACCGCTACCCTCCGCACCATCACCGTAGACCGGCTCCTCACGATGCTGCTCCTATAGAGAAAGCCGTCTCCAGGTTGCGTCCATGTCATACACACAGGCGCATACATACAAAACTGCACACACGCACACAACCGCACACACATACACCTACACACAAACACATACACCTACACACAACTACCCACACATTCATGCCTGCACACAGACACAAACACATATGCCTACACACACATACACATACCCCGCCCCCACGCACACACATTCATACACACAACTACCCATACACTTATGCCAGCACACAGACGCAAATACACATGCCTACACATGCATACACATACCCCCTACACACAAACACATACACACACACACACCTACACACATACACACAAACACATACACACATGCACCTACACACAACTACCCACACATTCATGCCTGCACACATACACAAAAACATATTTCTACACACATGCACATACTCCGCCCCCACGCACACACATTCATACACACAACTACCCACACACTTATGCCAGCACACAGACACAAACACACATGCCTACACACACATACACATATCCCCTACACACAAACACACATATCCCCACACAGAAACACACACGCCTACATACTCAGACTCGTGATTGCGAAAAACATAATTTGAATTCAAGATGTCAAAATTCAATTTATTATTATTTTTTAAAATTTTTGTATATTAATCAATCATTGATAACTTTAATTAAATTTTTTTGAAATAAAATTAACTGAAACTGATGTATGTTTTGAACCTTAATCCTAAGGGATTGATAAGCAAACGATTTTTTAATACCTTGGTGTTGTTTTTTAAAAACATGACTTTTTGAAGTGCATTATCAATAAAAAAAGTTGCAAGATTTTGTCGAATGCCTCTTTAAATGTCAAACGTGTCGTCTAAACATTTAAACAATCTTTTCTCAGAATGATGTTTTTAATTTGTTATATAATTCAAACAGTAATAACTCCAGTTTAAATTATCATTTGATTATTTAGTTTTTTTCTATAAAATATCCTTAAATGTTGGATGATTTGAACACATATTCTAAGGGATTGATAAAAAGTCGCATTAAAAGGGTAACCTAAAAACTATGGCTTGTGTACTTCTTTTATTTATGTTAAAACTTAGAGAGGAATATGATGCATCATTTAACACCAATATTGTATATGTGTGTAAATATTTTTTTAAAATAATTGTTTAAAATTATGCCAATTTAATAATTAAATAATAACACAAATTAAAGTTATCTTTTTTACTCTTCTTTTTTTTGGAAAAAGTTTAGTTTTAAGTTTAGAATTTGAAAAAAAAAATCCAACCCTATACCTACACCACAACATGTGAGAATCAGAAATGAAGAATTTGCATGCTTCATCAATACAATATGACGCATACAAATGAGTAAACTGTGTACACAGAATGCAAGAAAATTGAGGAGTGAGCTTTGTAGTAAGTGTTTAATGGATCCTTGTATATGTTTCCGGGGATATATATCACGCCATGACCAGAACTTTTAAATATGTTACGAGTTAAATCCGTAGTTAAAAAAAATTTCAGCCTTAGCTGATGACTATCGACTTTCACACCCTAACTACATCGGTGAAATACCTATATTTAAGCTAATTTCGGTATTTTGTGGCATCGCATTATGTTAACTATTTTAAATGTAAATATGTTTATCTATTTTTTTCTCCTTTTCTTTACTTACTTATTTTTCAGTATTTACGCTTTTTAGCCAACTTTCCCAGTAAAAAACAGAAAAAGGAGAATAAAGCATGAAAGAAGGCTTAATGCATCTTAAAAATGTAGCGAAAAAAAAAAATAAATAAATAAAAATAATTAAATGAATGTCGGAAAAATTAAAAATTGGAAAGTAGGGTATTGAGATAGGGAAAAATGTTTGTCGGTCTGTCGGTGTATGCCTGTCCCCACCTAATAACTTTTGAATGAATAGTCCGATTCGAACAAACTTTTTTTTGTTAGAAAGATCTCGGCGAGGACATCTTATTCCTATAATTCATTTCTTGATTTTAACAAATTTTTGTTAAATTTTGAACGGTTCAAAAAACTTAACATTAGCGCCTACGGGGAAATTCAAATCAAAAATAAATCTTGAACTTAGGGGCGAAGTGGCTCCAAACAAACTTTGTAGGGAAAAGCTTTTGATGAAAAACATGTATCGAAAATATCTTTTTGATTTAAACAAGTTTTCGTTCAATTTTGAACAGTTCAAATCTCTTAACATTAGCGCCTACGGGGAAACTGAAAGTCAATATAGATTCCGAACTTAAAGGTGGATTTACTTCACACAAACTTAGTTGGAAATAGCTCTTGACGACCTACTCCCGACTCCGACTCCGATAATTTTGGAACTCTTGACTCCGACTCCTGTGCTCGAAAATTACTCGGACTCCGATTTCCCGACTTTGAATCTGTTTTCGTAGCTTTGGCAAAACTTTATGCACGGAGGAAAAAATGGCTGACTCCGACTCTTGGATATTCGACTCTGACTCCAACTCCTGTATCAAGTAATAAGTATTACTTCGTCTCTGGAAATATTAGCAGACTTGCGGACTTTTTTGGTTAAATGACCGATTTCAACTCCGAGTCTTGAATTTAAAACTTACGGCTCTCGAATCTATCTCTCTTGTTCCAAAATCAGATGGTCTCCCACTCTTACTCCACAGCCATGGTTTTTACCGTGAAATAATTGTTTTAAATATGTTTTGATTTTACTTTTAAGTTAAAGTTTTAATTTATGTATTCAGTTTTTGGCGGATAAGTTCAAAGTCCTGTATGTTGTGCAAAGATATGCGCAGACGATTTTTTTTTTCGACAATGAAAATTATTTCTTTAAGTTGACATCTTATTGAGCAATCACGATTGCTTATTGTTCTCATTTGACAGTCCTTGACATTGTGGTTCCTTTTTCAGCTTGGACCAGCAGCACCACCGCCCACCGGTGGCACGGCTGCTCTGGTCCTGAGCACTGTCCCCCGGAATCCACTTCTGCTGGGTGGTGGCGTCCATGTCATGCACATGCATGCTCATACACCCTCGCCTACACGCGCGCGCCTTTACACACATACACACGCCGACGTGAACACATTCAAGCCTGCACACACGCAACTATACACACATAACCACCCAGGAGGAGGGCCATGCTTGGGGGGAGAGCCATTTTTAGAAACAATAACTCGAATGAGTAGGGTCTTGTCGCAACTCGTGATTGCGAAAAACATAATTTGAATTCAAACTTTCAGAATTCAAATTAGAGTTGATTGGAGAAAGAGGGTAACAGGTTTTTTTTTTTTTAAAATTAACTTTGAAAGTACATTAAATTAAATTCTTTAAAAAAAATTTGGCAACAGGGGAAAACAAACGATTTTTTGATATGATTATTTTAATGAGATTTTAATTTGATTTTTTTTTTCTTTTTTGAAAGCGGTTGATGATTTTTTTTTTTTTTGATGGAAAAAATATATTTAGCTGCTTTGTTTAAAAATTGCTGCTATTTTATTTGTTCTTTTATTTATTTTTTACGTATCTACTTCTTTAGATGAGCGAGGCATACTTTATTTATCGAAATCAGCTATAAATGTTAAAAAACTGTGTTTGAAATAATTTACTATTTTTGTTAATTTTGAGAATACTGATCAGATACTAGAAAGTCGATATTGGTATACGGTAAAGTAGGCTCATTTAGTTCTAGACAGAACTTCTTGTTAAATTTGTCACGCAGATGAGTTTTAGTACACAAATAAGCAAGCAGTAAAGTTTTTTATTTTTTAATTTATTTTTTTTACGTAACTTATTAGTATATTCGAATAAATTAACTATGAAGGGTACAGTTAGAATGCAAAAAGTTTTATGAATCTAACTCTAAGTTTTATGACGATAACGCATTATTTTGTTCTTTTCTGGCAAAACACGGCATAATTGAGTTGGTATATTAACAAAATGTATTTAAAATCAAGCTTTTGGTTTAAAGTGAAAAATTTTGAAAATATACTTAGAACTGCAACTATACAGAAAAATAAGATTGTTTCCCCCAGCTTTCTTATCTTGATAAAAAGCTGTTTACGCAAGATTTTTTTTTTTTTTTTCAAAATTTTTAAAACGTCAGAAAAAACAATAGATGTTTTAAAAATCGTTTTGGTCATTAGTACTATTTTCGAATGCATTTATTATTCTTATTGTTACTATTATTATTAGTTTTATTATCATTTTAGTTTTCGCGAGTACAAGTTTTTTAACGAATAGCTTGAGTTAATGCGTCAAGTATGAATTCGTCAAGATCTTTTAACTTCCATTTACCAAAAAAGGAAGTATTGTATTCGCGAAAAAAAAATTCACTCAAAAATCGGGCTTGATTTCCATTTCCTCGCCCCCGAATAAATATTGAGGCTTTTTTCAACCCGATCACACGTGGATATATACCTAAGAACGCATAGACACCCTAAATATCCATTTTGACGATACCCGAGTTAAATACAACGAGTTTTCTCGTAATGTCTATATGTACGTATGTATGTGCGTATGTACGTATGTATGTGCGTATGTACGTATGTATGTGCGTATGTACGTATGTGTGTGTGCGTATGTATGTATGTGCGTATGTATCTCGCATAACTCAAGAACGGTATGTCTTAAAAAGTTAAAATTTGGTACGGAGACTCCTAGTGGGGTCTAGTTGTGCACCTATTTTTTGGTTGCATTCGAACACTCCAAAGGGGGTCTTTTACACCTTTTTTGGGGGGAAACCATTGTTCATTTCGGTGCAAGCTCAAGTGGTGTTATGAGTTCGCAAACACTTGGCAATATTAAAGTAAGAAATAACAACGTCAGAAAAGCACAAATTCGCTGATTACTGCAGTCACGTGTTTCGGCGTTGCAGGGAACGTCTTTTTCAATGCAAAATGTAATGAGCTTACGGATGAAAAGACATCCGACAAATCATCCATACCCTCATTACTTTTTGCGTTGAAAGAGTCGTTCCCTGTAACGCCGAAACACGTGTCTTTAGAAATCTGCGAATTTATGCTTTTCTGACGTTGTTTTTTCTTATTTCACTGTTCTGCACAAAGGTATTTATTTAGCTTACTTGGCAATATATCGCCAAGCTTTTAGTCGCCAAGTTTTATCGCCAACGTGGCTAAAAATTGGGCTTTTTTAAATAATTTCTTAAAACCTGGTTTCGATTTAGGCCCTATTGACGATATTTAGAGAGTTATTCATTGAATCACATGAAAATTGCCAATATTGGAAAAATTAATCTGTATAAAACTTTGTTTTTTGCTTGGGCTCGTAAAAAACTCGGGGTGAAAATATTTGGAGTGTTTATTTGCTTACTCCAAGTCCAAGGCACTATAATTATTAAATTAGTGCAAAAAGAAGTCATGTGAATGGAAGTCATCAGCTCGTTTAAATTTGAAAATTGGCGTTACTTGAAAAAAAAAAATAAGAAACAGTATTTTCAAAGAACTAATGACCTACATTTGTGTTACGCAAAGCTGACTGTACGTGGCGTGACGAACGCGTTGACAATCGAAACATCCAGTTTAAGAATTTCCAAAGAAATTACGAAAGGTTTTCAGTAAACCTGCGTATGTGCGGTATGCGTATGTGTGTATTTTGCAAAACTTTAAAAAAAAAAAAAAAGTTTGTTGTTGGTTGTTAAAGTTTTAAGGGTAATTATGTGTGGAGTCATTTTGTGCATCTCGCTTTTTGTTTGTATTGCATGTTCTAAAACATGAATTTACACGTAACAGTAATTTGAATGCAGGCTGAAGTATTGTAGTAAAATGACATCGCTTAGATATGTACCGCTAAACTTTGCTCGCCAAATCAGTGTCAAGTTTGGTGACAACGGGAAATAACAAAGCCGTTGTCAATTTGGCAACATAGGTGATATTTAGCAAGATTATCATGTGATACACATTGAACGAGAAAAGTAAATATCAGTAAAATACTTTTTTTTTTCTGTATTGGATCACACTTAACTCATTATTATATTTTGTACGGCGTTCTTTGGTCACTTCCAAGCACTATTGATTTGATTTTTATTCTGTATATACGTTTTAAATCATTTCCGTTAGTGCAATTTGAAATGTAAGACATTAAAAAAAGGCGTTAGAGAAAGCACCACGTTTCTTTACATTCGAAAAGGCCTTTATATTTTGTTCCCTATGCTTTTTTGTTTCAGTACAGCGGCGAAAAGAATATGTAACTAAGAAATATTACTTCTAGGAGAACATGCACCCATTCCTTTCGTTTTTTTCTTAGTGCATTTGAGTGAATTTGTGAGAGAAAGCCTCTGGGGTTGATTTCGGAAGACCTGTGCTACCGATTCCTTGGAGAATTCCTGATTTATTTCAAACGTTCTGGAAATAAACTATTCTTTTGTGTTTGTTTGTTGCTTTTCACTGATTATCTCACCATTATTTATGTCTGAACTTGCAACAATTGTACTTTACTAATATATAAATTGTAGCAGTGTGAAAGAAAGCGTTTACATTGTTTCTGCATTAACAAATACTCTGCTAGACAAAATGCAGACTCAAAAAAAAAAAAAATCAACTTTTTATTTTTTACCAATATTGTTTAGTACAAATTATGAAAAAAAAAATTAATGCAATTTTTAAAATATATATTTTGAATATTTGATCATTACGTGAAATTTGGGCAGAAGTACAAAATTAAACGTAAATAATCCTGTATTAAAGTACAATTTTGCTCGAATAACTCCATTTAAGCCATTAAATGTGTGAATGTTGCCATTAACTCTCAATTGATGTTTGACTATTAAAAATTAATGACAAAAATAAAAGTATGAATCAAAAATTAAAACTTTTATGTATAAAATTTTAAATTTTTGGTTTTTTTCCAAAACGTAACTTTTTTGGTGCAAAATAAAAAAAAAAGAGTAAAAAGGAAATCTTTACTATTTCATTACTTACTCTGTTTTTTATTTACTTTTTTTTCTGAACAATAAAATACCACTTAGCCCAAAACATTAATAAATTTATATTTTCTGCTTAAGTTATATTTCAACAAGCATTGAAAAAAAATGCTCATCTAAAAGTTTGGTGAAGGTACTAGTGTTGTTGAATTCGTGTAATCGTCCTACAGCTTGCATTTATTCAAGTTTTTTGAATTTGCCTAGAAAAAGTTTCGGCGGTTAGCACGTGCTAATACATTCTCGATCACGCTCTTTTAGTTTCGAATGGCAACAGCTACACCCTTACGAGGCGACTCTTAAACAACAAGCGATTTAAGGACCTCATTAAAAAAAGAAAATTAACCACAATTTGGGAAAATAAAAACGAAATTTCAGAGATATTTTCTTTTTAACATAGGTTCAAAGTTTTATGTACGATAGTTTTATTTAGTTACAATGTCGGAAAGTGGTAGACATTTGCTGTTCAATAAAATAGCCCAATACAATGTTCAGGAAAACTAAGTGAAAAACTTAAAAGTATAATTCCCTCTGTTTGAGCATTTCTATTACCTATGATGTGTAGCACCAAATTCCAGAACTATAAGAAAAAAAATGATTCCTCACAAATTTTAAAATAGCAGTGAATAGCTCACCTTCAGCTCACTCCAAACGCCTTCATTCAATGAAACTGTGTAGTACAAGATATTGGTGTTAAATTTAGTTCAAAGAATTAACAGTTATAACTAAAACATCAGAATAAACGTAAAAACCGCATTGAGTACGGAAAAAATATCATACTTTAGTTTTTCGTAAAAGATTATTAACTATAGAGCAATTTATGGCTTCCGAGGTTTACTAGAATTTCAAAAAAAAAAAAAAAACAGCTGATGTGTGGCTCACATGACTTCCTTTACTCCAATTTAATGTCATTTCCCCATTATTGGAAATTTTAATGTGATTCAATAGTTTACTCTCTAAATATCACCAACAATGGCTAAATTAAAACCAGATTTTAAAAAAACCGCCAAATTTCTCGCCAAGTTGGCGACAAAACTTGGTGACCAAAAGACTGGCGATATATCGCCAAGTGTTCGCCAAATTGTAACACCTCTTGAGTTTACATCGAAATTAACAATGACTTACCACCAAAAAGGGGCAAAAGACCTCTTAGAAACACCCGAATGCAACCAAAAGGTGAGGTGCACAACTAGACCCCACTAGGAGTCTACGTACCAAATTTCAACTTTCTAAGACATACCGTTTCTGAGTTATGCGACATACATACGCACATACGCACATGCATACATACGTACATACAGACGTCACGAGAAAACGCGTTGTAACTAACTCGGGAGTCGTCAAAATGAATATTTCCCTCGTCTATATGTTCTTAGGCACTTATCCACGTGTGGTCAAGTCAAAAAAAAAAAAAAAAAATCTCAACATTCATTTGAGGGTGAGCAAAATGGAAATTAAGGTCGATTTTGAGTGAAAGTTTTTTCGCGAATACAATGCTTCCTTTTTTGTAAAAGGAAGTAAAGAGATTCCATCTCAACTTGCTAATTTCACTAAATATAAAATACTAGTGTCAAAATGTTTTTTTTTTCCTTTACATGTATTTTTCACGTAAAAAAATATCGATATAACTTATTTGAATAATCAATAACACCTTGAATAGAGATGTAACAAATGACTATGAACGCTAATGATACTGAAAGCTTTAACTGTAACTGTTATTTCTATTTTTCTTAGTCGATTCAAAACTTTAGAATGCGTATTTCATTACTTCAACAAAATCGTGGTAGAGTTTTTCTGTTGCAATTGAGGCGATCATGAAAAATACGAGGAAATCAAATTTTTCCTATAAATTGCATTTTTTGCAATAATTTCTAATTAACAAGTCTTACTGGAATATGAAAAAAAAAAAAAAAGATTGGAAAACAAAAAGCCCCCAGGTCAATTCAACATTTTTGACTAAATGTAAAATCGCAATTGCTGACTGATTTTTTTTTTTTTTTTTTTTTTTTTTTGCGTTCATGCATTTTTAACATAAAGTAGTATCGATATAAGTTATTAGAATAATCGATTGTTTCTTGAATAAACATCCAACAAAGCATTAAAACTCGAGTGATACTGAAAACTTTAACTGTAACTCTTACTTCTATCTTTCTCAGTCGATTCAAAACTTTAAAATGCGTATCTCATCATTTTAACAAAATCCTGATAGAGATTTTTCTGGTACAACTGAGACGATAATGGAAAACGCGACGAAATCAATTTTTCAAGTTTTTCTCTTTCTACTACATTTTCAACTTCTCTCTCGACTGGAATCCTTCTAAAAATGTTGAATTCTAATGGTGAAAACGCATTAGTATTCAATACAGTTACATCAATATACATTACCTGTATCAACATTCTTGTCGGGGATTTCTTTCACATTTTAAAGTTTTTATTTTTATTTATTTCTACTAATATTAGGGAGGAAGTAATATATTTAAGACAAAATAACACGAAAACATGGTAATGTATTTTTATGCTAACAGGTAAAGTATTAAATTATTTATATGCTCGTTTGCTTTATTTTTATTGATATATATATGAACTGGTATTTGGTATACTGGAAAATATGATTTTTTGCATAGATACAGTTAAAATTATATTAACTAATATTAATACATACTTAATACAATTTACATTTGCACTTGTAATTATTTTGCCATATTTTTTTCTACTGTAGCCAAAACTCATGCAAATTTATTTTGGATGTAAAGTTTGATATATTCATTATATTTCAGTTATTCTATTTTAAAGTATTATTGTAATATATTAGTTTTAGGATGCTAATTTTATTTTAAACTGAAAATGATTTCAATACTAAATTTATCATTATTTTGAACGAACACGAAAGGGCTAATTTTCGATTTTTTTTAAAGCGTTACTCAAGTTAGGCTAGTCGTAATCTATACATACATACGGGTGATTCCCCAAAAACCTGATATTTTCAAATCACATTTTTTTAAAAATAAAAATGCTGTAAAATGTCTGGAAGAAATTATACTTATTCTTTAGTAGGAACTTATTAAGAGAAAAATAGAGGGAACTCACTTTAACTATGTTATACCCCCAAAGCAGGAAGATCAAATTTTCATACAGCAAGAGATTGACAAGTAGTATCAGGAGAGTTACAAAATGAATTTCTTCATAGGTTATCTATAATGTAACTTCAGTAATAAAGAAATTACTGGAGCCTGAATCATAAAGAACCCACTGATGGCATTTCATATACTAAATCATTCTTTGTACTTCATCTCAATGGCAAATATTGCAATATTAGTTGTTTTGTGCGGTTTTTTGCTACATCTTTTGCTGCTTTTATTGTTCTGTGTCCTTTTTCTGTGGCGATGGCGTTAGAACGTTTGCCGAAGTAGGTTTCCTTCTTCTGCCTTCCATCTTTTATGCAAAGGTAATATGTGTGCTACCTTAACAAAATCATCAATAGAACCGACAATCATAACTTGATGAGAACTATATAACCACTGATTCCTCAGATCTTGTGTTCATTTTATCCGCACATTGTACGGGTGCATCTTGAACAGCGGATACCGAACATATAGCATGTTTACTTTGGTAGTCTCATCTGAGCTACAAACTTCTGACTCGGTTACTGCAAAATTGCGGTCATTAAACACAATCGTACTAACAGGTTAAACTTGTTTTCTAGAAAATCTATGAAGAGAATATTGACCGCGCTTGCAATTTGTTCATAAGAGTCACCAAACGATTCTCTTAATTTATATTTGGTAATGGACTTCATTGGATGTTTTCGCATTCACGTATCACAGGTTCGATTGAAATATGTGGACAGAGGCTTGAAAATTCCATATCTAAGGGATGTAAGCGATGCTTAGCGTCTGCTGGAAGAGGAAGCATTATTACAGCCGTTATCGTTAGCCAAGTTGATAGCATAGCCCCTATTATCATCCTTCCTACAAACAGCTAAGGCTCTTTTCATTATTTTTCCTGCCTAAGAACCATATTTCCCCTTTTAGACATCTTCTAAAACCAAGAATGATTAAAATTAAACGTAACTTGTAATCAATAAACAAATCAGCTAAAATAAAAAGGTTAACGAGCACAAATTTCAGACAAATAATAATAATAATAATAATAAAAAAGACTTTTGCCTGACAAAACTGAAATTGAAGCTTCTGGCTAAAGAGAAAGGAAGGAAAAAAAATCTATTTTATGAGATTACAATTCTTAATGCAGTTGCTGTGAAGTTACAGACTACATTGTTCAATAGATTTTTGCCCTTTACTAATATTTTTTTTTGTAAAAAAACTAATAAATAATTAATGGTTTCACTCTGAAATTTAAATTAAAATAATACTACACGTTTCACCCCACCCTATGGGGTGGAATGGGTATAAAAACAGACTTTTTAAAAATATTTTTTTTTACTTAACAATAAATTTATTTCAGTAATAATAACTACGGATATGTGAAGTGTATTTTTGCAATGTAAAAACCCAGTTATAGTTTTTTAATTGTAGGATATCAGATTTGAATGTTTTGATAATCATTTCAATGTTCCTGGATTCTGTTTTAAAAGAAAACAGTTTTGACATCGATTTGCAGCCTGATTGTTCTGGATTTGTTCCTGAGAACTTTGTAGCGTGAAAGTATTAACCTAAAAGTATGTGAAAGTATGAATTAATACTATTTCTGGATTTTATAAAAGCCGTTAGGAGACGTCATGGCGTAAGACTTCAGCTGTTTGTCTTCAACTAAAACCGTTCTTTTGTCTCATAATTAAAAATCGATGCTTCTAAACTAATGATTTTAACAAGCTAATTTAGAAATTCAATCATTGTCAACAGTGTCACAAATGATTTGTCGAACTGCAAAATTGGTGAACAGAAAATTGTATTTCGTCTTTCAGAATTAATGCAAATTGATTTTGAAGAAATCATTTTCCACAACAGTATGCTAGGCTTAATGAATTCATCCCCTCCAAATATGAATCACTGAAGGAGTACTTAAAAGTTCATAACGGAATCATTTAACTCGAAAATCAATATCGCAATTATTCGTCAAAATTTATTGCGACGTTTAAGGGTAAAATGATCCCATGTAATTGGAAACAAGTTACGAGCACATGCGTCGATGTTTAGAAAGTCATAAATTTTCAACAAAGCTTAGTGATATTCTATATTTTCAGCTACTAACATTCAATGAATAAATCGATGAACTATTTAAAAGGGTCATTTTTTCTTCAATACTGCTTTCGCGATGCAAATTTTCCAACAGTTATATATTTTCTTAACTTCAATAATTCTGAAATTTTTCAAACACTAGTGTTTACCAAAAATCAATTTAGCAATTCAATCTTAAAGAAATTATCGCGGCCGTCTAATGTTGGAACTTAAACTATTACAAAGTGATCACGTATTTACAACTAAACTTTATTTGTTCTAGATTGAGCTGAGTTTCCTCACTCTTGATAACAGCATATGAATCGAGAAGACATTTACTATTTTAAGTTTTCTATGATAATCATATTTAACAATTTAATGCTTCCTATTTTTTTTTTCAAAATGCTTTCGTGATTTTTATTTTAGACGACCACTGACAAGAATAACATGTTAAATCGAACATGAACGTTTAATAATCATTACATAAATCAGTATCGTAGGCATTTTAAGAACATTGTCACAGATTGAACATTTTTTGAAAATGCATTGGTTGATCAAAAGCAGTGTTAAAATGTTATTTCAAACGGTTATTCGTAACTAAGGAATTGTACACGTAAAACATCAATAATTAAATTAATTATTTAATTCATTGATTATTACAAATAGTGTCATCGATTCATAATGCGATAAATATAGCAAACGTTGCTGGAATGGGTTGCTATGGAATTCCTGTCAACACAGGAGTCAAAGGAGGTATTATTCGAAATACAGAAGTGATCCTGAAATGTCCATTACAGTGGTGTGATTGCGAGTTACACGTGAATGAGCTTTCTTTACGCCATTTTCTCAGTTATATGGATGGAACTATGACTGCACTCAGAAGCTTCACTGGCAAAATCAAAAAATTGTTGACTGGATGCGAGAAACTACCTGTAGTTACATTCGTGCCTATAGCATGCACGGTCTGTGAAGTGATCAACAAAACATATCTAAGCAATGATCAACGGTAGCTAATAAAAATCTCTAAAGCCATCAACTCCGGACATTGCAGCGAAAGTTTGCCCAAAAGAAAGCGTGAAATGTTTGCCACTCAAGGTGGATAATGACTGAGAATTGAATTCTCAAATTCAATATATGTAGCTTAAGATAATCCATTTGAGACAAGTGACATTAACTATATTCATTGTTGGTTTATGATCAAAACCCAACTTTCCGTAATCTATGCTGCCAGCATTTGCATCAAACGATCCATTCTTCCCGATATTTATCAAATGGTTTGAAGGAAGTTATTGATCCTGTTGTTAAAATAAACGTGTTTTTCGATCACTCAGAAAATTTCCCGATGTCAATGCTAGGTGACGACAGATGTCATGTAAGACAATTGGCATTTCGAAGAATTCTCCAAGCACTGCAAGTTGTTAGCATTTTCGCTATCTGCATTTTCAATTTGCCAAACTTTTATTTTTACGCGACGGATTAGGTTTTATTTGATTTAGTGGGAAAATGTGACCAAGTCTCTACTGATGGAACGCTTTGAAGATGCCATACTTTTAGAAGCAATAGTAGACCCAGAAGTCATTACGACAATTATTCCACCAACTATTTGGGATTTTATCTGTCACACTCAAGCTTCAGAAATACTAATAAAAGTTGTCACAAAAGCATTTTGCTGTGTGTAGACCCTGCAAGAGAGACAGGTTTATACGAAATCGCCTTAAGTCACGAAGACTCCTGCCAGTTTTTAACGCAATTAGTGGTTATCGTTCGCTGCGGTTCGGATGGTGTTTTAGGTTTAGAAAGTTTAAAATGAATCTGTAGAGTTTTTCTTGTCATCAATTAAGTGTGTTTTAACTCATTCTAATAATAATTTAAAATAATTAAAATGCTTATTTTAGTTTGATAAAATGATTTGCGATATATAACATTAAAAAGTTGAATTTTCTAAATGTAAATATTCTTGAGGCAGTGCGGCTAACATTGTTTAAGAGTTGTTTTATCACTCCTCCCTCATCTATGTTTCTTAAAAATGCTTAAACATATTTTTTGTATAAATAGATTCCAAAGCTATAGTTTTTTAAAAAATGTTGCATGAGTTTTGAATTTTTACGAAAAAAACTTTCTTGCAAAAGTTTATAACTCAAAATTCAACTTTTTATTTTACGTTTTATTTAATCTGCATATTAAGGGACATCTTAACCGCTTAGGTAAAATTTAAAAATCTGAAAAAAAAGGTAATTTATCAATTTCGATTTTTTGCAAAAAAAACCCTCAAATTTTTAACAGTCATCTCTCTTGCGTCAAATCTTAACTTAAAATTTAATTTTTTAGAGCATTTTTTTGCGCATAGGTCAGATTAAAAATTTAGAAAAAAAAAAAAAAAAACAGAAAAAAATCGATTTACCCAAATTAGACAACACATTTTAGGGGTACTCCCTCTGGCAGACGTAGGGGGACATTGGAGTTTGTAGAGTTAAGTTTTATGCTTAAGTTAAGCCTTGAATGAACGAAAACGATTTCTAATCAATACGCCCAAAATTTGACTTCTTAATAAATATTAAAACAACGGGCTAGATTTGTTCTTGTTTTCATGGTTTTTTTAAAAATCAAAGCAACATCAATTTTGGCCAAGTGAGGATAGCCAGCACTTCGTAAATTCTCAAAAACACTCTCAGTCAGTTTTATTCTGAGTTTTCCTCGAGCTCTCAGAATCTTCCCCGAAGAATAATTACATATAGATATTGTTAATGTAAGAGAAATATTAAATGCGGAAATAAACATTAGGCTCACAGATGTTCGGACATTGCTTCGTTTATTTTCTACGGGTGAATAAAGATTATCTTGTCAGCTAATGCATTGTGTTCTTGTGTTGGGTTAATATCAATGTGTATCGATCACCTTATTATTTTAACACCTTGAACATTAAATAAAGGTTGCAATACATAGATGCTTTTGCGTCTACCCTTTGGTATTTTTACTTACGATTTTATCCAGGCTTACATGAAGGGAAAGAGTAGGTACAGTGATACACGAAAATTCAATTGCACACTTTCTTAAAAAAAAGGACATGAATTAAGTTTTTTTACAATGGTGCAATATTTGTCACTGTGCTAGGAAATCTAAAAGTGGATCCCGTAAAGAAGTACAAAGACACAAAAGAGACCAAAAAAATAATAATAATAAATTCAATTTTGTCTCACTGTTCCCCTGGTTAGTGGGAACAGAAAACTTTTTGAAATAGCAAATTTTGAAAGACTTTACACTTGCATGGAAAATAATGAATGATTGTTGTCGTCTAGTTTTGGTATATTGCCTTTAGTAAAGTGAGTTTTATGTCATCTTGACAAACAGTATTGACAACTACTGTCTGACCACCGATTACATGGAAAGGCTAATATCCGGTTTATAGGAAATGACAAGATCTAATAGTTTATAGGGGTGCTAGTTGGTTTGTTACAGATGTGCGCTTTTGCCTCTCTATTATTTGGCTCCAGCTTTGTGAAGATCAAAATTTGCTCACTGCAATATTTTTTTAATCTAAAGTGTGTTCGATCTATATACTCACTAAAAAAATTAATTGATGTGTGCTTTCACAACGCAGTTTTGAGCTTGCCATTTTGCTTTCCTTGAACATCCTTGAACGAAATGAAAACATTTTATTTTCTTTTTGTTTTTTCCATAGTAACTATTTTTGTTTTCCCCCATTTTATTTTAGGGAATGCAATAAATGAATGAGGCACTTGTGACATTATAAAACGCGTTTATCAATATCCCATCACTATTTTGACTTCTCCTCTGGAAGATTCAGTCAGATGAAATCGTCTTTTCTTGGTTGATTGCCAAATTACATTCAATCTGTGGTCAGACAGTACCACGTATTTGTTTGGGATTTAGATGGAATTGAATTAAAGTATCATCTTCGGAATTAATATCAGATAAGGAAAGAATGCTTTTACTCTATAGATTTTGTCTATGACAACTGCAACCATTTCTTCTCAGTACGTTTCAGAAAATCTCCAAAGAAACTTATCTGACTACCCTTTTCTAGGCTTGTTGAAATTTTGAAATGTGAGAATATATAATTATTGCATTTAGATATTTCAATGAAGCGATAAAAAAATAATACAAATAGAGAAAGTACGGAATGGAAATACTTATGTGAAATTAAATAGATATAAAAATCCTAATTTAAGTTTCATAATTCTCTTGTTTTTTTTTTTTTTTCATGCAGTGTTTTTAAACTTATTTTATTTTTATTTGCATCAACAGGGTAGTTGTAATTCATTTTAGATCAATTTATAGTGTCTGCCTGCACTTTTAATATAAGAGCATTGATCAACAAATTAATGATGTCTCATTGTTCCTGTCTCACTCTTACCCATTGCAAAATATTAACTCAATGGCAGCCCTTCTCTGACAAATAAATTAACAACATAATTCTGCTTCTAAACTGAACGTTAGTTAATTAGCTAATATAAGATTAATAACATAAGTCTGAAAAGCTTTTTAAACAGTTTAGAAACATAGCAACAAACAACAGATATTCGATGGATTTAAGCTATGACTACATAGTTAATTTTATTACATGATACTAGTAAGTAAAAATTTTTCGATAATATTGCAAGCAATATACGTCGACCTGACTATTCAAACGTTATTCCTGGCTGAAAATGCTCAAACAGAAAATAAACTGCTCTTGTCACACAGTTCTCCCTGTCTCTAACTGCACCCACTATTTCCCTATATGTAAAATGGGTAAAATGTTAACAGAGCAAGAGTAACGGCCTAATGAAGACGTATAAAGTCGTGGAAAATAACGACGTTTTTTTGCTTGCTTTGTATATCACTGAGTGCTCCATTTTACATCCACGTAAGACTTAGCTATATCATCATTTTTTAAGAGCGTGCTTCATAGCACAAATATAGACATACGCTAATTTGAGTGCTCCTGACAGTGAATCGTCTTCAGATTTTCTCTGGATATAAGTTAGTACCAAGTACGACTTTACTTGGTTTACCGCCATCTATCTACCTACATCTACATATAAGTGAAATTACAATCCAGCCAGATAAAGGTTAGAAACGTCTTGTGCATATTTTTAAATTCACTGTATTATGCTGCAGAAACATTGTTTCTAATTACTTTTTATAATATATACTAGCTGCATTGCCCGGATTTGCATCGTCTAACTTGAGAATAAAAATGGTGTCAAGTGACATATATTCAACAGTCAGGCTTAAATAAAAGAAAAAAAAAAAAAAAACATCATGCAAAATTTCCCTTTCAAACAATGACGACAGATATTAAAATAATTTTAAGAAATGAAAATGAGAAAGATGCATTTTAAAAGTGTAACCATGGAAACACGAAAAAAAAAGTTTAAGAAATTAAATGCAAAAGAAAGAAACAATGGATTCAAAAAGCGTAATAGTGGAAACGCGAAAATAAAATGGTTAACAACTTGAATGAAGATGATATTTTTTGAACTTGATTTAAATACGCTTGTAACTTTTTTTTTCTTTTGGAGATAGAAGCTTAGTTTTTCGACCATAGGTCGAGATAGATCTGGAGTTAAAAATGTCGCTTTTCCCGATGGTGTCAAAAATAAAACTGTGGGAAAATTCCTTCACTTTTTATCGACAGATTTAAAGATTAAAGTAGTGCCTAAATTTCACCTAAACAAATTCGAGCTAAAAACGTAAATAACTCCCGCCGTAATTAAGTTCGAGCGTTGAAACAAATTGCGTAGAAGGAGAAAAATTCTACCTTTTCCAACGATACATAATATTAATATGTGCAAGTAATTCCCCCCACCTCCCATATTCAGGAATTTGTGTGAAAATTGGAAGTAAATTTAAATTTAAAAAAAAAAAACTTTTTATTATTATTATTATCTTTTTTTTTTTTGCAAACTGGTTTGCAAACTTTTTCAGGACTCAAAGGAACAAATTGCAAAAAATTCAGCGAAATCGGCTTTGTAGTTCTCAAGTTTTGCAAGTTCAAACACACAGACGCTTTTTGGAGACTTCATTTTATACTATGTAGAGATTTGGCGATGATGACGAAACCCCAGTGGCAGAAAACTCGGATAGCAACTTCGGAAAAAAGTCAGGGGACGATGAGTCAGTCACAAGCTGAAGTGAAGACGAATTTTAGTTAGTTAGTTTTAAAAACAAATGATCATTTTTTACTTCTTCTTTTTTAAAAATTTATTTCTTAAATTTAAACTAGAAGGACAAATTTAAAAATCCTTATGCAAAATACTTTAGTAAAAAAATATTTTTTATTAAAATTTTGGTTTGATTTTTTTTAAAGAATTATGCAAATTATAACATAATAAATTGCCAATCGAGTTGGAATGACAAAATATTTTTTTATCATGTTTATACAGCCACCGCGTTAGAGTCAGCTGATTGTTATTATTTTCTTTTGTTTTACACGATATTATTAAACAATAAATAAAGTTTTAGTCGGGGGCAGGCTTTATTTATTTATTATTTTTTAAGCGTGCGTGGGTGGCTGCTGATGACTAATCCACCCACGGTAGCAAGCTGACGTCCTCGAAGCTTCATACAAATATATCTATTCGAGAAATAAAAACTAGCCTGGATGAAATAACCTACAAAAATCGGTCGCTGACTCCCGAATTATAACCATTTCCGTTTTGAAGCCACGGATTCGAGATTTTTTATAATTTCCCCGCAGTAAGAGACTAAACGTACGGTACCGTCGAATGAAATTGTAATACCATTTTTTTTTTCACACAATGTTTTTGTTGGGACATAGTATTTCTCTCGGCCTCTTAAAAGGGCAGTTTACCCAAATCTTTGATAGCAATTTCAAGAAACGTCGCCTCCAGTTTTAAAACATGATTTACAAAGTTCTCTTCTGACTCAGAAAGTGTATCTGCCCACTTTTAAAAAGTTGCTTCCCATCAACAGCAAAATGGTTTTTATCTTACATATGTCGCCTTAAAGTTGCCTTGGGGATCCATATTGTCCGCGTCCGCATACTTCCATAAGGCCCATGTTTCTGTAGGCTAATATAGCACGTCCCATACACTTATTTATTCACTGGCCATGTTTCGCTTCTTTTCATATTTTTCTGGAACAGCAAACTACTTGAAACTGTTACTAGAATTTATTTTTAAAATATTGAATCGAATATAAAAATGGTTATTTTAAAATCTAGTAACTAAAGGGGAGTTTTCATAAAATATTTAAAAAATAATTTTTCATCATTTTATCTCTTTAAATTACACTTGATCAATTACCAAAGATAATTGAGTTAAAAATCAATAATATTTGTAAGATTCCATAAACAACCAACTATTTGTTAGCTGGTTCTTTCATGGAAACTTCTAGCGGTACAATGATAGCAACCGCGTCATCTTTAATATTCTAGTAGTTGTTACCGCTGTGACGATTCAGTGTGACACATAAAACATGATGAATTGATCTGAATGGAAAGGCATTTTTTCAAGCCATGTTCCTGTTTCATTATTCCGTGATATTTAAGGAAGGTTTAATAAACTAAAAAATTCAAACAATTGTAAATGGACAGTAGAAAGAATACTTTTAACAGCATGATATATTAATTTGAGCTCCGTGACGACTCTGCCGTAGACCGATTTCAGACAAAGTAAAGCATTAAAACAGAGTTTCCTTGCCCGAGAAAACTCTGGTGAGAGAAATATTTTCTTAGTCCAGCCATGGAAACGGTCCATTGACAGCAACCTTTCACTATATGTAAAATAGTTGCTTTGCATGCATGTCAGTTCTAAAAATATATGAATTTATGCATTTTTAAAAGAAGGTTGCTATGTATTTTTAAATGAATAACGTTAGAAGACACAACAGTTAGTAGTAAAAAAAAAGAAATGACGAATTTTGAAAGAATAACTTTAATTTCAGAGAAGAAAATGCAAATTTCCTGTTTTTTAAACATAGTAAATTAAAAGCATTTTTTTTCGGCATCCTTACTTGCTTTGTTTTTGTTTTAAAAACATATTCAAACAAGATAATATAATTTTTACTCCAAAACTACTGAAATAAAATGTACTTTCAAAAAACAACTTTTTATTCTTATGCGTATAATTTATTATTTCTGGGTTTCTTTTCCTAAAATTTGCAATTCAAACATAAACAGTAATGATAAATTCTTAAAAAAAAAGGAGGTGAGCAAAAATAACATATGCAAAAGTACTTTTCATTTTGTGATTTTAGGCATTATTTACTTATATTTTATTTTATTTATTCTTAACAACGTACCCATTCATACATTTGTATGAGTTTCATTTCTTTTGATAAACAACTTTGAGTGCAAAATTTTAGTTTATCCTTAAACAATATTTATTTGTATGGCTCACATTTGATGGAATTTTAAGTATATATTAGTTTGAAAGTTAGGGGCGTTCGTTTTGTTTTTGCGAAAAGAAGATTTTTTGATGAATTGCTCTTAAAAGTTCGACAGAACTAAGTAGGAGACTATGGAGCGACATGAAATAGTGAAATATTTGACCTGTTTCTAGCACAACCAACCTGGTATAACTTTAACTAAGTGGAAACCTATGTCAGCAAAAGGAATCGTGGTAGTTCAAAGCCACATGATACTACAACCAACTTTCAAAAATTAATACTTGAAATATTTTGTTGTAAGTCAAAGGTTATTTTGTTGTAATAAAACGCTTATTTTTCATTATTAACATGTTTAATATTATTTGAGACCAACTAATATTCAGCGCAGTATTTATTTAATTAATATTAAACTTATTTTTATTTTGAATGCTTTGTCAAGTTAGTCAAGTGCATGCAGGGAAAAAAAGATGGAGGGAAATGAGTTAATCTACTAACTGATTCATTCCCCATCCTATTATTAATCGTAAAAAAATAATAATAACCTAGAGGCGTGATCATGAACAAAAAGTAAAGTTGAACAAAATACAGGTACTTTTAGTTTATTGTTAAATAAATAATAATTTATTTTTAAAGTTAAACTTTTTATGCGAGGGCTTTGAAATTCTGGTTCGCCAGCTTTTTATGTGATGAAAGTGAAGTAATTGCTTTTGTGTGACGAAGATTCGCACATGCGCTGTTTTTGTTTATTTCTTTCTCGTTCTCTGTGCGTTCAGGCGGCTTAACAAAGCATCCGTTGAAACAGGTATGTATAACCAACGTATTTCAAGTGTTGTTTAATGTTCTAGTTGGTTATAATATATTTTCGTTTTTAAAATATGTAATTCGTTGTTATCGTGCCTGAAACGTCTTGACCAGACTTTGTTGCTGGGTTTAATGAGTTCAAAGTTTAGCGCTTTGCTGGTGGTTAAACCACTGTAAATATCAGAGTGCGTTGTTAAACAATATCGGCATGGCTATGAAAAACCATGTTGAGGAAAACTAGTGACTATACTTCAGGCGTGGCGTGTAGATTAATTGATATTGGACTGTTTTAGGTAATAAAGGATAAAACATTTTTTAGTCCATGTTTGAAATACGTTAGTTGTGAAAATAAAGTTTTTTACAGAAAATATTTCTCGTGAATTATTTATTTTAAGAAATTAATTACCTTGCTAGATTTGCTGTAAGTTCCTTTCACTCAAATTTTTGTCTGTTATTTTTGCAGCATAGAAATCAGCGACTATAGTAAAGTGAACTAACAAGTACCTGAAACAAATCTGGATCCCAAGCGCTCTTGGAACCAAAACTGAGGATAGATCAGAACGTCCTTTGGATGAGTTCTAGAATGAATCACTGATTCATCGAGTTCATCAAAATGAAAGGCAACTCAACCTTTCCCTTAATTTAGTTTCTTCCGTTAATACAAAATGTTCTCTTCTATCATGTCTTTACAACTTACAAATGTATTTTTTCTTAAATTTATTTATTACTGATAAATATGTATCGACAATACAAATATCTACAGCATAATCTATTAAAAATATAAATTTTCTTAAATGAGACTTTAGAGCAATTTAAATTACATGGTTTGCCCACATACTCACAAATTCAATAATTTATTTCAATTCTCTAAAATGACTTTTATGATAAGTGCCGCTATTTTTAGATTTTAAAAAGCAGCTACAATAATTTATTCATGAAACTCGAGAGCAGTAACTATTCCCATTGGATATTTTCTTTATTTACATTTCTGTTTACTCTCGCTGATCTCAACTCATCCGAAACTTTCACCTTTCCTATACAAATCAAGTGAAAGGGAATGTCATATATCTAGGGAAAAAATGTTTGAAGAATGAATATCTAACCATTTTCAACACGTACCATTTGTTTCATCTGATAGTCAGTGCCAGTGACGAAAGATTGCAATAATCTACTCTGAGAGTATATCTCTGGATCTGAAGGCAGAATGATTTATGATCGCAGTTTTCTATATGCCTCATGCGTTTCTCACCAACCAGCATGAATGAAATATTTTCCAGAAGTTTTCAATTGCATTTTTTTTGTGCGATAAAAAATCGTCCCTCAGCGGGATAACTTTGTAGTTGATACTGAAACAATTTTCAATGCACGAATGTATAAATGTATGCATGTAGTCTTGAAATTAAAACAAAATTCTACGTTTTAAAGAAATGTGCAATATTTGATAATATAATATTGTACACAACACGTTATTATGCAATTTTTATTACAATAATACCTTCTCTTATACATGCATAGGAACTTTGTAGTAGCTCCTGAAACAATTTTCAATGACCGAATGTATAAACGTATGCATGTAGTCTTGAAATTAAAACAAAATTCTGTGTTTTAAAGACGTGCAATATTTATTAGATTAATATTTTTCACAACACGTTATTATTACAATTTTTATTACAATAATACCTTCCCTTATACATGCATAGGGAAAAAAACATTCTATAAAACATAATAATAAAATTAACATGACTTGGAGGATTTGTCTTTGTAAACTTAGCGCTTTGAATGAATTTTCCAAAGAAAAATCTCATTTTGATGTGCTTATTTTATAATTTTTTAGGGATATATTAAGGTTTATTTTCGTGTAAAAAAGGTAAATTTTCAGAATTAAACTAAAAATATTAAAAAGAAAAGAAAAAAGCTAATGAAAACGACTTCATAAATTGATTTAACTATTTATTGATGTATCTCCCAATTTTCAGCAGTTTGATGCAATTCCAGGGCCAGTAAAGCAATATAAACAATATTTCATTAAACATTGTAACAAATATTCGCATGCAACTAAATGACAATATTTATTTTAGTTATGAAATATTTGCATTAAACTAATAAATTCTAATATTTCATAAAAGTTATTATTTAAAACAGTTTTAAAATCATAAACTGCAAGTTTCACATCCTCATATAAATAATGGACCATGATCGAGTAACCCGCGTGCTTAAACAATGAAACTCGCGCCACGGCATGATGATTTCATAATATGTTTTGGCATTGTTTAACATGCAATTAAAGGCTTTTCTTGTGACAAGACTGAACTTGATCCGGCAACTTAATAGCTTTATTGGTAAGACTGTGTCATTTCAGGGGAATTAAAAAACGAAAAAGCGATCAATTATGAATGCTACCTACTGGAGTTTCAGGTTAATCCACTGGAGTTACGGTTACAATTTCAACTATCACTATATCACCAAACAGGCAATGTCTTCGTTCAAATGTAGAAGAGTAGAAGCAATTTTCACTCGTCATACCTTGACGGGCAACTTTCTAGTTACTACTATAATTGGTATAACATGACATAAATTTTTCTGTTGGTCTTTCGAAACGATATCGTTGCACTGAGCTAATCATTTATCAGAATTGCTCCAAATATTGAAGTTAATATCAACAGTTGATTAAAAAAAAAAAAAAAAGCTTTTAGAAGCATTAACATACAAACTCTTACATGAGTACCCCCTTTTCTATCTTTTTTTTTCTTTTTTGCAGTTTTACTTCCTTTTACAAAAAAGGCAGTACTGTATGGAAAAAGAAGTATGTTGAGGTTTTATTTTTTTTTCGACTCGACCACACGTGGATAAGTGCCTAAGAACATATAGACACGAGAAATATCCATTTTGACGAGTCCCGAGTTAATTACGACGACTTTTCTCGTGACGTCTGTATGTACGTATGTATGTACGTACGGGTGTGCGGATGTGTGGATGTACGGATGTGCTAATGTATGTCGCATAACTCAAGAACGATTGCTCCTCCTAGAAAGTTGAAATTTGGTACGTAGACTTCTAGTGGGGTCAAGTTGTGCTCCCCCCTTTTGGTTGCATTTGAGTGTTTCTAAATGGGTCTTTTGCCCCTTTTGGGGGGAAACCATTGTTAATTTTAATGTAAACTCAAGTAGTGTTATAATTTGGCGGACACTTGCCCATACATCGCCAGTCTTTTGGTCGCCAAGTTTTGTCACCAACTAGGCCACAAATTCAAATTTGGCATTTTTTTTAAAAATCTGGTTTCAGTTTGGACACTGTTGTTGATATTTAGAGAGTAAACTACTGTACCACATTAAAATTGCCAATAATGAGATAATTACATTAAATTGGAGTAAAAAAATGTGATGCACACATCAGCTCGTTTAAAAAAGATTTAACTACGAATATTATTTTTGCAAGAAACTCAAAATTACTTTAACCTTAATGCGCAAGTTTTAAACATAAGTTCAAGTGATTTACAAAAGCAAATAACCCTGCATGTGGTGAATTCCAGGAAAAAAAGCAACAGACACTTGAATTTTAAAACTCAATATTCTGTCACTTGCCATATACCATTCTCTTCAGAAATGAATGAACTTTTTAAATCTTAACCTGTTTTTCCCAAATAGCTTGATAACTTCCTGAAAATCAAGGGCAAAGTCAGATTTTATCTTTGTATTTTTACAGAGAAAAAATTATCTTTTTTGTTACATACTGTAATTTTAATAAACTTGTTGTCAGCATATAATACTTAGGTTAAGTTTTGTCTTTTGAATATCTAGTTAAACCTTTTGGTGAGTAGTTTAATTTTTTTTTTTTTTTTTTTTTTAACCGTGAAATAGGTCCATTACTAAGGTGACAATTTGATGTCCTTCCGTTACCAAATACTACATCTCAGTTAGTTTACCAAAACCCTATCAGGTATAGAAACTTTTTTATGCAAAGAATTATGCCCCTCGTCCAGGAGGCGTACTTATAATTTTAATGGATATTTAATTATATCTTTTTAATGGTAACGGAATGACAAAAAAATACGGGAACGGAAGGAAATTTAACTATAAGCTGATACAGGATAACATTTTAGAATGCTAGTATAAAACAAACTGTTGTTTGAATTTAGTAGCCACATTTAAAACTTATATAAGTATTATTTGTGCAAAAATTTTTTATAAAAATAAATTTTCATGTAATTCGAAAAAAAAATATGATTTTATTTTTTCTATTGTATATGATGAAAATCATAAAAACTACACCTAAAAGTTCCTAAGTATGTGAAAATCAATTTGGTATGGAATTTTTGTGATATGACAAGCCAATTTAAGCAAAAAGTTGCTCACAAACTTGATATTTATATTGGAAGAATAAGGTATTGAAATTGCTTTCAGATTTGTTGCCACAAGTCACAAGAAAGGACAGTTCAGAGCATTGGTTTAACCGTCAAACGTACTGCGAAGAGATCTGTAATCTCAAAAATCAACTTTCAAAAAGACGTAGAAAAAAGGATTCAAAAAGATCCATTCTCATCCTGACACACACAATATGCACTACTTAAATCCTGTAACAAGTTATGTCATTTAATATAGTAAATACTTCAACAAATCGAGCGAGATTTCATTTCAAAGTCAACAGACTCTTTGTTATAAATAATGTTAAAAATGAAGATACTGCTAAATCAAAAACACCAAATCCTAAGAATATGCCAAAGGATTCATTACCATTTGGACAAGTTTAGATACTTGTATCGAAGGGAAAGAAATTTACAAAGAGCAATGCTGGACAGGGACTTCATATAGAAGATGAAGGAATAGAAATCACTTGTTTGAGAATGCGCAATAATGTGGAAATGATCTTCGTGTTTGCTGAGAAAGAAGATAAATGTTCTACGGATTATGATAACATTATTAAGCATTTAAAGAATTCAGAATTGTAACAGATGACTCAAACATTAGATATCATTGATTCAGACTGCTGTATAAGTTGAATAAATGTTTGTAAGTTTAAATTTTGCAAGTTTAATTGTGTTGGACTTCTTGTCCTTCCGTTATCCTTAACAAATACATAATTTATATGCTTAAAATATTTATTTTTTAAAACTAGAGGTGTAGTTGTAATGACTGAACACTTCTGTATGTGCTCTAATTATTGTAGAATTTTCGCTTTTATAGTTTAGCCGAACTTTTGGGAAGAACACGATGGCGTGAAAATCATGTCGCAAAAATGCCCTTCCGTTACCCAAGTTTTAAATTTGATTTTTTAAAAATGTTACTAACAAAAAATTCTCGACTTTGGCTTTTATTGCAATTTACTATGATGCGTATAAAAATCTATGCATCAGTTTTTGAAAAAAATATGTATTTTGATTTGCTCACAGACCAAAATGCATCGATTTTTTTTTGTAAAACTGTCCTTCCGTTACCGCTGGAATTCACCTGTTCAACTACACTGCGAGTCTTACTGTTTCCACCTCTCTTTTCGTTTTAAAGCCGTATTTTCGTAATCTGGCCTCCAGATATCTCTAAATATGATACATAAAGTTTAAATATGGCGATTGAGGAGATATTTCTAAGCTTAAGGGCAATTTTTGGGGCACCAGACACGAACGTAAAAAACCTTGTGCTTCTTATCGTTATCATGATAAAAAAAAAAGTTGCTCCCGATAGCCACATTTTCGGCTAAGAGTTTAAAACTTTTTTTCTTTTTAATATTTAAATGAACAGCATAATTCATTATTTTATCAAAAAATTCCAAACTACCAAGTCCTGATGCTGATATGCACCCTCAGACAAAAACACCTTTACCGTCCTGATTAACTGATTCCAACTAAGTTCTTAAGATTAAATTCCTCGTGTTTTTCTTCGATTTTCAAATATTCAACAGTTTAACCAAAAATGTTGAATTTAGTTTCGTGTGTAAGTAAGACGTTATTCCCAAACGTTTTGAACTTCTTTATCATTGATTTTTCGACGAAATGCGTGATTTTTCGACGAAAAGCGTAAGTTTTCTGTTTTTCGCACAAGCGAGAGAATTTCTACGGGAGGAGGTCCTATTTAGTCCAGCTAATCAGAGAACTTGGAGAACACTTTTATATAATAATTAAACGTAAAATTTTTCATTAAATTCTGCAAAAACTTTAACGGTACTCAAATGTGTATTTTTCTTTTTTTTTTTTTTTTAACTGTAAATCCCCAATCACAATTTGTAAACTTTGCCGGTTGATCTTTTCTTACCTTGTTTTCGATCCGATTCTTTTGTTGAAAGCATATTATCACGCACTTCACTATAGAATGATATAAATTAACTAATTTAGAGACATTTCAAACCAATTTATTGCTACAGTGAGGAAAAAAAGACAAATTTCGACATTTGTTGTTTTTTTACGAATGACAGCCATTTAAAAATAATAAGCAGAATATTGGGGAATAAATAAACAAAAAAATAAAGCCAAATGACTTTACAGTGTCAAAACAATGCAAACATTATTTTAAAAAACGACATGTGATAATTTTAACCATGAATTTAAATGAAAATATTTCAGTGTACGATGACTTTTGTGGCGTATTTTTTTTTTTCTGCCTCTTGGTTTTTTGACAAATTTCAAAAATAAAATCAGGCAATGTTTTGGAAAATAACACTGAGTTTTATTTGGAATGCCCTAGGAATGATGTGAAAACAATCAAGACTTCATATTCGAATTCAGTTTCACGTTATTTCAATGTTAATACAAAATTTTAAAGTGTGCGAACACTTTTGGGAGCCACTGTATATTTTTCATTGCTATTCAAAAATAAATGCAAATGTCACGTCGTGAAAGGCAAAAACACACTACAAAACCTTCCGACAAAAGCTTTTGTCGGATGTCTTTTCATCCATAAGCTCATTATTTTTGCATTGAAAAAGGCGTTCCCTGTAACGCCGAAACACGTGTCTACTGTAATTTACAAATTTGTGCTTCTACTTACGTTGTTTGGTCTGACTTTACTATTCAGCACAAAGGTATTTATTTATCTTACATGTACCACGTTTGAAGTTTATAAGACCTTATGTAGGGTTTTATTATTACTTTTAAAGTCATGATCTATTTATATATCATTTTTGTATGAAGTCTTTATAGAACTATAGGTAGCCCCAAACCAAGAGAAGAATTTATTTCACCATTTGTAGTGTTTTTTTTTTTTTTTTTTTTTTTTTTTGCCATTAAAATCACGTTGCATCACACTGCACCGTACGTAAAAGTTAAGGTAAAAAGTACACAGTTTGTATCGTACCATCTAGATATCAAACGGGATAGTACGAGGGTGATTAAATGGCCCAACCACTGATGAATGGCGCATGCGTAGTATACTCTGCAACTACCTGAGCGACGGACGTGCGGGAGAAGAGCACTATTCGTTTTAGAGTTCTCCTACAGAGAACATTCTCTTCGTCCGGGGAAAAGAAAGAGGAGAAAGTTTCGGAGAAATTTCTTCCTCCATGCTCATCAATACTCTCTGGGATGTTGTACTTGAGCACTGTTTTAGTGCTCGTTCGAAGTGAAAGAAATTGTTATTGCAAACATTTCTTCGATGAAACTGAAGACTAAAATTTTTTTTTAAATATTTTTTTTCCGTGTTTTTTCTTCAACATTAGCGGATATTTTTGTTATGTTTGCTTCAAAATATCACATCCGGCGCGAAGATTGTGTTTCCCTGTCTCTAACAGGGATAAGTGGATGATTCTTCCCTACTCGTAGCGTGCTGCTCGTAGCTGCAGCGCGATGAGAAACAAGTTTAAGGATTTTTTCTACTTGGTCACCTTTTTTATGAGTGTGTTGCACGCGAGTAAAGGGCATGGTTATGGTGAGTGATTCTTATTCTAACTTTCTTTGATGTGAAGTATTTTCTCTCTTTCTATTTCTGTTTTAAATTATTTTTGGAGTTTGTTTAAAACTTTGAAATTTATCTTGAGGGCACAAATAAAAATATTCTTGAGAAATAAGTTAATGTAGAATTTTTTTTAAAAAACTTCAATGGTTTAATGCAGAAAAAAATAACATTTTTAGACATAACAAATAAATTATTTTTTTCTGCCAAATAAATATTTGAAATATATTTTTCGAATTTTATCATTACTTTTGCAATAACACTTTTTTCTTTAGCAAAATGTGACATTACGATTGTTTTGCAATTCAAAGATGTTCCTTCAAACAATGTTGTCAGTTTTACATAAACTGCAGGAATATATGTATAAAATAAATAACTTTTTCTATTTTAGAGAACTTATTTATGTCTGGATAAGGGCTTGTATTCATACTAATACATATAATCCGAATAGGTTTTAATAGATTAATCACATTTGTTTTTTTTTTTTTTTAATTTCAAATTAAAAATAAAATTAATCCGTTGTAAAAAATAGTATTGATAATGTAAATACTTTGTGCTGATGTTTAACATTCTCTTATTATTACTTTAGTATAAGTTAAAAATTAATGAGCACGTTAGTTACTGTTTCAGCCGTGTGTTTCATAGGTCCATAGGTTTTCCATGACGAATAATTTCAAGACTTTTGATATTCCTTTGTTGTAATAAAAAATAATTAAGGTAATTTTCACGGCATTTTATTCTATGAATAGATTTATTTTTTCTTTGGACATAATTTATGTGTTGAACTGCTTTATGCACGTTGTAATATGATAAAGCACCTTTTAATTACGTTAGTAAATGTTATGAAGCATAAAAACTTTACGGAATGTTACTTTGTATATATTTTTTTTTTTAATGCAGAATATTAAGATTTTCAATTGCATTTTTTAAATTTGCTATTTGCTAGAGAAAATAATGTATTAAAAACACGTTATGGTTCATTTTTAATCACGTTTATGAATTAATTATTTGCTGGGAAAAAGTCATTGCTATTGTTATAGTACCTTCAAACTCATGCAAAAGGAACAAAATGATATGAAATAAAACTTATTTCACGCATTTATAAATTTAATTCATAAGCTAAAGAAACAAAATTGAAAATATTCGTAGAATTTCCTTACAATATTATATCTGCTCATTTGTTTTTTATATTTTATAGGCATGCTCTTACTTTGCCCGAGATTAAACAAACTACTTGCAATTACTAAAAATATTAATTAAGGATTCTGAATTTTCATGCTTAACATACGACGTACTATCTAGCATTAGCTTAATTACCAAGGGGCATATTCCCCAAAAGAACAACTACTCACTCTTATCAAAAGCTTAGGAGCACCCTTGGAGATCAAAACATCCCTGAAAAGAAATAACTATTCTCCAAAACAACTTTTAAAACTTTCAACGTCGTCACCTGCACCAAAAAACCCCTCGTGGCTTCTCCCGTAAACATCCGTTTCAATTTTATAATAAACTATGTTGCCTTTGCTTCATACTCCAACGGTTCTCCATCAGAGCATGCCAATTCGTTTTGAATAATAATCATCTGAAACAGAGATATACGTGTGAGGCAAAACAAAAGAGTTTGTTGCAGGCATGTCAATAATGATAGTTTAAAATTTGCAATGTTCTATCAGCCAGCATTTGCTGCCTTGTTAAAAGTACCTGTGCATTTTTTACTTCTCTCATGCAATATGCACTATTTTCGATGAGGGTGCTTTGAAAACCAACCATTGTACCAGTACATCATCTTTTTTATTATTTTGGCTAGTTTGATGCCCCATTATTTCTTTATAAGATGAAAATCATTTTTCCTCCTAATAAATATACTTCTAGGATCATCAGACATTCAAACATCCTGCCGTCTTTTACTTTGCTCTTGTTTTTTGTGTTTAAAATATCGACTGGAATGTCCTTTGTTTCTTTAGCACTTCAAGTTGAGGGGTTTCTTTGAACGGTTTCTAATGATGTTTCTTAGTACTCTATCAGCACTTCACTTATACTACAACAAAGCAATAAATATATATTGTATCTTATGGCATAACGAGTACAGGGTTAGCATAAGAGATTATCCTGGTTTTAAAAATTTACATTTCATAAACTATTACACTTACCACTATATATGGTACAGAAAAATAAAGACAAACTATCCCAGTTTTTTAACCTTAGTAACTACTTAAACGTGCACGTTCCGCACTAGCGCAGTCAGAAATTAGCCAGGTTTTTGTTTTGTCACAGCAGTCCTCCCACGTGTATTAATTTCTGTATTAGGATTGGCACAAATTTCAAAACCAAGACCTCAGAGAGGCGTTTTACCCCCTTTTACCACCCACTTTGCTGCGGCACTGACGGTTCACTAAGTTGGACTGGCCGTGCAAGAGATGATAATTTACCCTTCATGCGTTGGCCAGCCACATCCCCAAACCTAACCCCAAGTGATTTTGTTATGAGATTTTGTCAATGGCAGTGTTTATACAACACCACTGCCTACAACAGAGCAAGAACTGAAAGCTCGCGCATGTGTAGCATTACAAAAAGTTGACTGTAAAACACTCCAAAATGTACGTTATAGATGTGCGTCGTGTTACGAAAGGCGCACACATCGAAAATTTGGGAGGGAAAAAAATCTTTCAGAGTTTATCTTCATTTATAGAGATAAGTTAAATAGTTTATGATGTATAATTTTTTAAAACCGGGTAATTTTTTATGATAACCCTGTATTATAAATGACATTTTTACATACTAATAAAATAATTAATGTAAACCAGAAACAGAAGGGACCACGGATGTGAAAGTAAGAAAAAATATCTGAAAGCTATCATAAGTCAAAACAGACATATGTTGGAACCATTACCTGACGTACGTATACAGTTAAATCTTAATTTTTTTGAGTACGCATATGCAGCCACAAAATGTGAGTGAGACGAAAGGAAAATTACTGAAATCGTCAATTTACAAGATTAGTTTTTAGGGCATATTAATGCTTTTCGATACTAGTTTTCTAGCCAAGAAAAAATATAACCATATGTTTTAAATTTTGGCGGATATGCCACAAAATGCAATATATAAAAATCGATATAAATTCATATTTTAGAACAACCAAGCATTGTTTTAAATTTCTGCCAACTTTTCTCTCAGAACAAAACCTGAATATAAATGCATCCATAAACCAAAAAGAAAGTAAGAAATGTAGTTTTTGACGAAAGAAATGTTGAGATATATGGCACTGAAAATTTTTTCTTTTGACGCTTTCAACACAGAAAATAGTAAAGAAAATGTATGGATGAATTCTTAAAGAAAGTAGAAAGGATTTATTCGAAATAAAGTATGTAGCCGTTGGGTCAGGCCAAATTGAGAAAAAATACACGTATGTGCTAAATAAGAATATTGCTATTTGATCTTCGAACAGCGTTTCTCACATCACTAAAAACGATCAGTGCCGAAGTAAAATTATAAAAATTGTATACTACTGTTACGTACGTTTCTCAGTTATAACTAGTAATTAAAACATTACTTCATCTATAATATGTAAGAGGAACTTGGAATTTAAAAAATATTATGATCGAATTTACAAACATTTATCTATATTTAAACGAGCTGATGTGAATAAAGATAACATTTGCCTTAAAATATCTCGATTTCACTTTAAAGTTTACATTTCTGCAAAGGTACCAAGGTTTTTATACCATACATCATTCATTTTAAAATATCAGACGGAATTAAAAACTTGCTGATGTGTGCATCACATGACTTTCTTTTACTCCAATTTAATGTCATTTCCCCATCACTGGCAATTTTAATGTGATTTAATAGTTTACTCTCTAAATATCACCAACAGTGGCCAAATTAAAACAGATTTTTAAAAAAAGTTGCCATATTCGTCGCCAAACTGGCGACAAAACTTGGCGACTAAAAGACTGGCGATATATCGCTATGTGCCCGCCAAATAATAAGACCACTTGAGTTTACAATGAAATTAACAATGATTTCCCCCCAAAAAGGGGCAAGAGACCCCTTTAGAAACACCTGAATGCAACCAAAAGGGGAGGTGCAGTACTAGACCCCACTAGGTGTCTACGTACCAAATTTCAACTTTCTAGGACATATCGTTCTTGAGTTATGCGACATACATACGCACATCCGAACATACGCACATCCGCACATACATACATACGTACATACAGATGTCACGAGAAAATTCGTTGTAATTAACTCGGGAATTGTCATTATGAATATTTCGCGTATCTATACGTTCTTAGGCACTTATCCACATGTGGTCGAGTCGAAAAAAAAAACTCAATATTCATGAGTGAGTAAAATGGAAATTGAGGTAAATTTCTGAGTGAAATTTTTTTTTGCGAATACAATACTTCCATTTTTGTAAAATTAAGTAAAAATGAATAACCGATATATGTAGAACATGATTTAGAATAATTACTTTTTGTCCAGTGGCAGCAGTTAATAATTAGTTGATGTGCATAAATCGCCGTTGAAAATTTCAGAGAGTTTGATTTGATTTGACTGGCTAGCCTGCTTGTTCTACCTTTGAGTACCTTTTTAATGGGGCTAAAAATATAATTTCTAATTCTCGAAAGAGTAATTTCTGTTTAACAAAAGCCTCAAATCACACATATAAAAGAAGTCTTAAAAGAAATACTGGGGAGAGAAAGAGGCGTTTAGCAAAAAGAAGAGCTGAGCGAAAAAATAGGCAATTGAGTAACACCGACTTGCTCATGGACAATATTCAAAAGCATGAATTAATAATGTGTAAGTAAATAATATGTGTTACTAGTTAGATGATGTAGCCAAACTAAAACAAATATTGACAGAAATGCGATGGCATTGCCATAATTTCTCAACGATTGACTTTGCACAAATTGAAATGAATTTTGTTAAAAACTTTTTTAGAAATACGACTAAGAGAGAATTTCGGAATGATGACGTTATGAAATTTCAGAAGAGTTAAGGTAACGGTGAGATTTCAAAAATCGTGCAGCGTCGGCAAATTGCACCAGTTCCATGAAAATGAAAAAAAAAAAAAAAAAAGAAAAAAACATCAAACGAATAAATCAGACTACAAAAAAAACATTCGCGTTCCTCAGAAATTTAAAATAATTCACGAAATTTTAAAAAAGGCATTATATTAAAATTTTCATAAAAAGATTAATCAGTCCATCTATGTCATTTTTTTCTGTATTCTCGCGTCACCGACCACGTTATTGTAATCCTTCGGAAACTCTCCCAATTTATGACAACGAACAAAATATCTGTCTATTTTGCTACTGCTTGACCACGAATTGTATGGAATTGCAGGTGAAAATGCACGCATCAGTTAGTTTTTAGGAATGTCAGCTTTTTCAGACACATGTTAGCCTTTAAATTATGCAGAATCTCATTCAAATGAGCGGAACACGCGCACATCAAATGTTAACTTTTCCCCCTCATTCAGATAGGCACGTCTTACTGGATGTTTGCCAATTCCATACAATCCGTTGTTGGACAAGTACAACATATATTTTTCAACTCGAAAAGAAGACGATGGAGAGCAGATGATCCGCGTGGGTTTGACTAGTTAGAATGAAATTCTTGTGTGAAAAAAAAATGGTATGTGGTTTTGTTTTCAGCAATTAAAAGGGGGATCTTAAAAATTTTTAATATTAAACTATGTGCACGGTCAAAATTTCAGGAAACTTTAATGGTAAATATTACTATAAAGTGGAATGTTTACAGTACGGAAACAAATCACAGTAAATTGTACCGAAAAAACCACTATTGCAGCGCCAATTGATGTACCACGTGACTTACAGTGCGAAGCGCATAACACCGTATTTCCCCTTGCTCTTTGTGTCCGAACTCGCATGGTCGGTAGCAAAGCTGCTTGCCGATATGAAGGGCCCGAGATCCAACCTGCGTTTTGCGTTTTTAAGCTCTCGTTTATTCTACAGCAAAATTTTAGAGTAAAATATGATTTTACGGTGACGTTACTAGAAACATGGAAGACAGTAACTCTTAACGTAAAATATTAGTTTTTTTTTTTGGCAGTGCATGTTAACACTAGAAAGAAGGATGCAATCATTTTGATCACGAACGATTTTCAAACACTCATATTTGCTGCGTTTAATTTTCAAACTCTTTTTCCTTTATTGATTTTTCCTAACTATTTACTAAGATCTCTCAAAAGTACATTTTGTTTCTTTGGGCTCATTATTACAGTCGCTATAAGTGTTTATACCTAGAAAGACCGACGGAGGTCATTTTGACCGCTCATCAAACAGCTATTTATGCTTCCGGTTTTGCTCACTGTTCTCTTATCAGATATTTGTACTATGGATTTTTTTTTTTTTTTTAGTTTTCAGGGTGAACAATATTCTTTTGTAATTATTGGGTTTGAGTATCATCTGCTGGTCAGGTGCTGTTCTGTGAACTGTTAGGAAAATGCGAAACACATGTTGGTCACGTGATTCTTTTTTTTTCTGCTTTTATAGCAGGGGGCAAAGTTGAGAAAGGTGACTTTGAAAAGCGTGTGACTGGACAGATGAAATTCTTTTGGTTTTGAAAAGGGGTTGATTTAGAACAGGTGGATTCTAAAAACTTGTGCTGGAATTTTTTTGTGCACCAAAACATGTGTTTTGCTTGAAACATTGGCGTTTGTTTCCTTCAATGTTCTTGAAGGTTTTAGTCTCATAATTCTCTTCATGATGTCGCGAAGGACTGTTTTGGAAAACAAAACTTATCAGAAAATGAATTCCTGCAACTGTTGAAGGATGTGTCTGATATTGATTGTGGTTCGGATGAACAGTCTGAGTTATCTGAAGAGGACTGTATTCGTAGCGATGAAAATATTATACTTTCATTTGTTGATTGCGATGATTTTTCGGAACCTAGAATTACACAAAAAGATTCTGATAAAGATGATGATAAAGTTTCTACAGGGCAAAAACGAAAACAGTGACAAATGAAACAATGTGGAAATAAAACTACGAACATTTGTTCGGATTGCAAAAAGACAGTTTGTGGTACAGAAAGATGATTATTTATAAATATTGTAAAAAATAGTAATGTAAGTAAATTACGATATTTATGCATTTCAGAAGTGAATCACATGAATAATTGAAAATACTTGTTGACATGCTTTGAAAATGTCCTCTGTTTTGTACTACTTTAATCTTTTGCAATATCAATTATTACTGTATATGTGCTTTTCACTTGATAGAAGGGCAATTCCATGAAATTAGAGACATCACAGTAAAAAAAAACTTCATTATATCAGTAACCTTTTTCTTTCATATGAGTTTAAAAAGACTGTATTTTTATAAAACTATGCAAAAAAAGTTATAAACACATTTTTTGTAAGTTTTATAGCAAATTTGAACAACACTACTCAGTGCCCATGTGTCGTTGTATAAACGGTTCAAAAAGGTAATCTCTTTTTTCACTTAGAAAATCAATTGTTATGTCTACAATCTTATTTTTTATTGAAATTTAGTTTACATAGGAAGAGATTAGACCAACAAAGAAACTGTAAACTGGTATAACTGTCTTTTAACATTTATTTTTAAGTTAGGCCTCATACTCTAATGTAACATCAGTCACAAAATTGTATAAAAGTTTGCACTGCTTAAACAAAAATAAACCCAAGTTTATAAAAAGTCATATTCTCTTCATTTATGATGATATCTTTAATATTAATCCCTTAAATATTTAGAAATAGTTGAATTTAATTATTTAAAGCATATTTAAAATATGTAACATCAGTCACAGTAACATCAGTAATATTTCTCTTTTCGTAATAAACCTCAAACAAATTGCACAAATGCCATTAACTGCTGCAGAAAGGCAAAAAAAGGAAGCGAGACAATTAAGAAATAAAGGAAAACATGAAAATTACAAAAAGTAAATTAAAGTAGAAGCTAAAAAGAGCGGACGATAAAAAATTAATACAATAATTTTAAAAACCTTGCATAATTACCAAAGTTATTTCAGAATAGAACTAAAAAGAGAAATTAGATGATGAAGTTGAACAAGAGTAGAACAAATTTAAAGTATTGAAGTCTCAGGTTTAAATTATTAGCTGCATTACCCCTCTTTAAAACATTGAAACCTTGGTAAAATCTGTTCGTTATTAAAAACGCTCTTTGTTATATCTTCACAAAAGAAAATTGCAGCCGTAAAAAATTTTCCAACATGGAATTTGACAAACAGATACAACTAATTCTGAATGTAATACATTTGAAAAAAAGTGCTATATCATCGATACAGAAATATTTCTGAATGTCACAGCTTCATGCAGATTTCAGAGCTATCGCCATCATGTTATAAACAGTAATATTTGAGTAATACTATTTTAATCCATAAGCTGCAGCAGGTGTTTTTGCAGTTAAGGAGAGAATCACTTCTAGCAGAGAGAACATGTTCCAAAATTGTTGACTGCAACTGGAGAACGGGTTCTTGAAGAAAATAGCTACGACTTATGTCACGAGAATTAGATGCATTGAAATTAAAAACTAAGAGTATTTAGTAACTGTCATAATTCAAGCAGAAAAACATTGGAAATAGCCTGTCAATGTGAAATGAAATTTATTATTCACATGAGAAAGGAATGAAATAATTAGCGCACTAGATGTACTAAATGCAAAAGGACTTTCTGTTTATTTATGAAATACATCAAAAATATAACTTTTAAAACTTTATGAATATACTTTTTTTGTAATTTAAATACAATTTTAAACAAAACATGTGCTAATTTCATTTTTAAGGAGAAATAATTTATAATTTCAGTAATTTATTGTAAATGTAACATCAGTCACAAAATCTTTGTATCATCAGTCACGGGGGTTAAATAATTTTTATATTTTCCTTTTTTAAGTTTTTCAAATAAAACAAAGTGTTTTCATCAAGTCTAAAATCTCTACTATAAGAGGAAAAAATCTGTTTACATTTTACGTTATTAATTTGAAGAGGATTTCAAATTGTATATAAGTCAATTTTCTCAATGTCTCTTCTGCGTAACATCAGTCACGTTTTTTCATTCCTTTTAATTTCACATAAAAAAATTTCCTCAAGTCTGAAAACAAGTGTGTAGGCAGTGATGTACCATATCATGGTATTTTAGATCAGTTTCAGGAGAAACAAAATTTAATTTCAAGAAAGTGCTGAATTTGTAAATTAAAAATAGAGTCAAATTGTAACATCAGTCACCGTGGACAGACAGAGAACGTAAAATTAAATCTAAAAAATGCTGCTACAGACTAATTTACAGGTTATATTTTGATTAAATTATTAAATGAATTTATAACATATCAAAGCAAATATTTTCTATAATTAAAAACCCCCAAAATAAATACTTTTCAATCTTTCAAGTATAGTGGTCAAAATGACCGCTGCTATTTTTTCTAGTTATACAGAAAACGTCATCATTTTAGTGTTAAACTTTAGAAAAGAAAATAATGATATACATTTTCGCTCGTTTGCAGCAAAGCCTCACGCAGCGAGTTTATGGAACTAACGTAATAGCACTAGATCTCCTTCACATATTTTTTGTATATTATTTAAGTTAAATAAAGCAAAATATCATTAGGATGAATAGATCGTTACCTATGCCGAAAAATAACTATTATAACTGTCATACTAATCCACACGTACAAATCAAATACGTAATTAATAATAATATTATTACATATAAAATGAGAGAACATAAATCACTCTTTGAGTCAGATTAAAAAATAATAATTACCAGAAAAATCACATAAATGACGATTACTCAAATAGTTAAACGTATATTTTTATGAACTTAGCCACAATATACAACACATAATAAGATATAAACAAAATAACAACAGAATGACTGGAAACTACCAGACAAATATGGTAGCTTAGAAAATATCTCATACATTAAATGAACCAAAGATGTCAGGGTTTTTTTTTTTTTTTTTTTGGAAAAGTACCTCCAATATGGGATAGGAATTCCTCTAGAAGCAATGCAGCACATACAGCGATATGTGATGCTGTCGATTATGCGGTCTATCTGTTTCATACGAAACGAGAGCTATTGCTTTCTCAAACCAGTTGGAAGCTCTGTAAGGGACTGAAGTGTTGGATTGAGAGCAGCTTGATGTCTTCCTAAATCATCCCAAGCGGGTCCAATAGGAGTCAAGTCCGGGGATCCACAGAATTGTTGTCTGTTGATGAAAATCATCTACAATGCAGCCCTGTGAGGGTTGCATTATCGTCCTGTAACAGAAAAATAATCCCTATTGTCCCGGCATATGGGTGCACATGAGTATCAAGAATGTTATCTCTATAAATCAAAGCATTCATGATTCCCTTTAAAAGACATGGAGCGTATGAGTCCTCCCAAAGAGATTCCACCCCAAACACAGACACAGCCTCTTCCGTATGCTACATCGCTTTCACAAATGTTTGACGGATGATAACTGGTTCCAAGATCTCTGCATATCAGCTTACGATCACTTTCTAGGCTAAACCTTGACACTTGCGTAAAGACTGCAGCCCTCCATTTATCAAGTGTCCAGAGGAAATATTGCCTTTCCCACCGCGGACGAGCCCTCGTATGGCGTAATGTTAGCGGCAAACACGTGGCTTGGCGCCTCTCATACATACCAAGTTTGTGAAACGTGGCTTGGCGCCTCTCATACATACCAAGTTTGTGAAGTCTTCTACTCGCGGTTGACATCGACACAAACCTTTTAATGACAGCAGCAAGAAGTAAGATGAGTTGGAGAAGCGGTTCTATTTCTGAGTGCACATAACGTCCAATTTAAATCGACATTCGTCATAACCGTCTTTTACTGAACTCCTGGAAGTTGAATCTGTGGTTCGAAATTAAATTCAAACTCTATTAACCACAAAAGGACTTACATTTGGCTACATGTCCCTCTTTTATTTTACTTTGTCCTGCCTCTTGTTTCCTAATGACCCTTTATCGTAATGCTGCAGGCAAGTGATTATGTTTTATGCTCCTAGCAGATTTCCAATTGTAGCGTCCCTAATTTGAATATTTACGCAGAATACTTATGCAGAATATTTTTCAACGAAATACAACTATATTATTTAATGTTTTAGGACCTGTATTGTTGAATAATCGTACAATTTCGAATCGATATGGTTCTACAAGAAATGTTCCAACTATATGAAATTCACTGTCATAAACTATAATCAATACTTTAAATTGACGTATAACTAAAGTATTCCGACTGAACATTCAGTTGAATTTAGAAAAACAATCGTTGTAAAATTTTTGTCATTATCAAATATTGCTCCATCAATTGACGCAGCGTTTTCACCTTATTATTTGACCTGTTATATTTAGAAAGCTGTATTTTTAAAAGAACAAACATTTTTTTTTAGTGAAAAGGAAAGTTAAGTTTTGATTCAGTAAATAAGTTTTGATAAGTCGCATAAAACAAAGCAGTTGTGTGCAACCCACGGCGCGCGGAGCACACGAATCTCACTAAGCTGATTCGTGTGGACTGTTGTTATGTTCATTGTTATGAATCGAAAACTATGTTGTAAAAATTCTTAAAATAGTCTATCATCTTTATTTGGTGCAAAAGGCGATTACTGGTAAACTACAGTCAAATTTTTATTGGCGATTATAATTATATAATACTTATAAAATAGTTTATGAAACAGCTGGAAGCTCTGTATCAATCAAGTAGTAAGGATAATAACAATTTTGGCTTGTACGTTTCTTTCCTCATTCCTGTTTTGCCATGTTATCTAGAATGGAATGAAAAAGATCTAAATTCTATCTGAGCTCTGGCCATCGACATTCATTTCACATACTAAACGTGGCATATTTAATAGAATACGCTATTGAAGTAAAAAGTAAAAACGTTGAAAAATCAATTTCAAATGATTAAATCCATATGTTAAATGTCATGATTAAATAAGCTACTTACTGCTGGGGAATCAAGAGGGAGAAATTATTGCAGTGCATAATCAGAAATATTTTCGTTTAGTTACTGTGAAAAAATGTTTATAGTCATTCGACTCTTTTAAGATAAATTGTAATTTAATTCCTAATTAACTGAAGCACTCCTATTTAATTGACGTAGTAATAACATTAAATACATATTAAAAATAATTTTGGAATATTTGTAGTTTAGTCTACATATGCTTAGACTTTAACTCTTATAACAAATTTGTAGAAATTAATTCAAACGTTACTTCATTAACTCATTCAAATGGTTGCAATTCAAATACATATTTGTAAAAAAATTGCTTTGATTGCCAGTGAAGTTTAATATTTGAAGATTTTATAATCCTATTAATTACAAATGCTCTTTATAATTTAGATTGTGATACAGAGATTCAATTTAGTTTTGGCATTTGGCAATTTTGCTGCTACTGTTTGGAAAAAGTATTAGCATTTGATTTAATTTTCCAGGATATGAAACACAAGTATCGAACAATAAATGTTTTGAGTTTATGAATTAAATCCCATTCTTGAACACAAATATGTAAAAGATGTGTAAAAAATACCTAAGTAAATTCCTCCCCAAAACATTTTTTAGAATATATATGATAAAAATGAGGATTTTAACAAAACACATTTACTATTTGATAAAGCTGCATTTAACCACTGGATATATACATAAATAAGTCTTTTTAATACATGAATGTCCATTTGGAAATTTATACAGTCGAACGCGCTTAATAGAATAGCCATTTTGTCGCAAAAAATATTCTAATAAGTGGGGTATTCCATTAACCAGGATAAAAATATTAAGATATTACACTGGTTTGATACATTGAAAATGTATTATATTTAGCGGGTCATTCTTTTAGCTGATATCCTAATGAGCAGGCTTAAATTATTTATAACTTTCAAATGCGAGCATGCACTTCGGAGTGTTCAACTGTAATCTTTTACAACTTTAATTACAATTTAAAGCCATAAAAGTCGCCTTTTATGCAAAATTGTAAACAACTAAGGAAAAATTGACAAACAATGAAAATTGAAAGGAAATTATGGCTAAAGAATTTAAAGCTACTTCATGCCCGCTTATTTCCATGTACTTTTTATACATTTGTAAATCATCAGACCTTCTTGATTCCTCTTTGACTTGAAAGCATGAATTGGAAAGAATGTCTCAATACATATCACTTTGCATTTACAAACAGTGCTATCACGGTCTGATGTTTGTAAAAAATATTTGATCTATTTGCCTAAGCATACATCATAATTTGTCTTTGTATGCTTGTGTGGTTAGATTCATGCTACGGACAATGTTATGTGTGGAACTAAATTTTTACCAGACCATATTTTTGACCTTCAGGAATATTGAGATTCAAGGAGACAGGAAAAGGAGATGCAGAACCATTCCGCGAAAATGTAAAACCTTGGTCCCGCACGTGACGGTTCATATATTTCATTAAATAGTAATCATTTCAAAGTATAATGACGACATTTTTTGCTCAAAAAATCACATATAAGTTTGAAATTTGTTAAACAGAAAAAAATAGTTCATTAATATTTTAAAGAATTATTTTAATGAAATGTATGAGGCGTTACATGCTGGACAAAATGCTCTTTTTTTGTGGAAGGACCTTATATCATTTTATGAGAACAAAAAATATTTTTAGGAAAGATTATTTTTGTTTATTCTTAGCACAAGTGCTTTAAAAAGACACATTATAAGACACATAATAACACATTAAACACTTTAACTTAATATCCAAAGTCTTTTTTTTTTTTTTTTTTTTGAATTTATAATAAATATTTATAGATCAACTTCATTTTTAGACAAAACATATGCTTATCTGATCACAAGAGAATATTCAATAAAATTATATTTATTTTTAGCAAATAATTTATTTTTTAAATCATAAATCTTACTTTTAAATAATGAATCATAAATGATAAAATCCTTGTTATTATTGTTTTTGCTCTGCAAACAATCAAAGTGGTTTAAATTATTTTTGAAAACAGCAAATTCTGAACATATTGCAGTTTTGCTGGCGATGAGCAAACGTTTTGCATCAACAACGCAACAAAAAAATTAAGAAAACCATTTTAATAAGCTGCGTTCTAGTGCCTGAATATGCTGATACTTTTTTTTCGAGCTTTAATAGAAGAGAAAATTAAAACGCAGCTTAGCTAATGCCTTTTCTTTTTAATATTAATATGCAAAAAAGGGTACTTATCTCAAATAATGTTCTGAAATTTCCACTCTTGAGATGTTAAACTGCATATTAAAGCTTTTATTTATTTGTTTTTTCTTAAACTTTATCCTTAGAAATTGTTGTACCCAGATATTAAACAAATAAGAAGATAAAATTGAAAAGAGTTTCTCTAAACTAAAATTACTTTCTAATGTTTTGTAAGTACTCTTACAGATAGCTTCAGGTATTTACTGCATATATGCATATATTTTATTAAAAAAAGTACTAGAAGTATGTTTTTAGAATGTGTGAACTTATTTAGAAAAGAGTCTTATATTTTTAACAATGAACTCCTGTATTTATGTTGCCTTTTTTGCATAAGGCATGATTTAAGCCCTAATAAGACTTATTAAGACATATTTGATACATTATTTTAAAATGATTGCAATTTTCCTTCGCTCATGAACGCCTTATATATTAAAAAAGAAGCATAACAGACAAGAATAAAGAAGGATTTTATGATTCAACAGCAGAGACCGCTGCAAAACGTTTCGTCCTTCCCCCAAAAAATATGTTTATTCAGTTTTACTATACAAGTCCACGAAGGATATCAGGCTCTTACGAAAAACTAAAAGAATACTTATTGATTCAAGAAAAATAGCTTTGATTTTTTATTTTAAGTTTAACAATTTTGCGGGTAATATATGTTTTTTGAAACTCTTTATATTTGACTATTCCCAACATTCTTTGGAATTTTGCCAAGATGGTCAGTTCTATGCACCCATTTAATGAAAGTTCTTCTGAAGAAACCTCTTATATAAACAAGAACTTCGAGATTCGTGATCAAATTAATATCGTTGAGCAAACAAAGGATAAAAACTAGCTGTTTTTACAACTAATAAAAAGTCTTCAACCAGTTCTGCATTAAATATCAAAAGGCATCAATAATTCATAGGTAAGAAAAATAAAGAATTTGGTTAAGGCTTTCTTTTTTTCAATTATCGTTTGATGTTTGTTATAAAAATTTGATAAATTTCAAATTTGAATCAATTTTCCTAACATACAAAAATGTTTCACCGATAATTGTTTTTAATTTCAAGTATTTGTATAGTGTCTGACTAGAATGTTTTATAAACAGAAAGCTTCTGTGCTGAACACAAAAGTCGCATCTGCACGTTTTGTTAAAATAAAGCTACCCTCAACAGATAGTTTTTTTGTAACACATTTCACCTAAATACAATGTTTTATAATCGTATGTAAATGGGAAACATTAAAAATATATACATGAAAAAGGTACATCTGAATCAAATCTTTGGAGACGCAAATATTTAAACGGCAATTTCTAATTTTGAATTCAGCTGAAGATACGCCTTTGGCGTTTATCACAGTCGCATACGGAACATATTTTAAGCATTTATATTGTGTTTTACTCGACAGTTTTGGAAATTGAAAGCTATGCGACACATTTTAATCGGAATTTCTTTATACATTTGGTCAACATTAAAAAGTATCTACAGCGCAAGAAAATGAAGTTGCATTGCAAATAAGGGAAAGTGGGGTAAAACCGAGACCCTAAGGTTTGCAGGCTTTCAGAAAAGTATCTACAGCGCAAGGAAATGGAGTTGCATTGCAAATAGGGGAAAGTAGGGTAAAACTGGGACCCTGAGGTTTGTAGGCTTCGAGAAATCAGTTTTTTGCATAAAGGAACAAAATTTTGCAAAAGTATGCACTACTTATCTATTAATGCAATCACAGTTTCAAAACCATAAGTGTTTTTTTTTTAATTTTTATTAATTTTTTGTAAAAAAAGGTCATTTTACCCGGTTTTGCACCGGCAGTGGGGTAAAACCGGGTAGTCATGTTATTGCTATGGGAAAATAATTTTTTTTAAAAGTTTCCACAAAATTTCAGTTTTATTTTGTGACATATGTTAACTATTGTCATAATATACTAGAATAAGTACAAAAGAACGCATATTGATGAGTTGACATTAAATTTAGTTGTCTTTACCTTTAATTTTTTGCTGTAATATAAGGCCTATTGACACCAGTCGCAAGTAAAATAGTTATCTTCCTCTTTGGCCCCAGAGCAGTTTTCTTGTGCCCAACAACAATATTGGATGCATTGGATCCACCTTGGAGTCCGAATAAAGCTCATTGCAGTAAATGCAGGCAGTATTGTCATCCTCTTCACTGGACTCATCCCTCACTTGCTCCTTTGGCTTTTCTTTCTCTTTTTCTTTCTTTTTTTTTGACACTAATTTTCTGTCTGTTCCTTTTTGGCATCTTTATAGTGTTGCCTTTTCTCTGATTCGTTTATCTTTCTTTCAGGTTTTTTTTCTTTTGTTCATCTTCGGTCTTCTTTCCATCATTTTTCTTTTTATTTCCTTCTAATGCTGCCTGAAGATGAAGCTTGTATGGGGAGCCCGTCAAAATGACAATTTTTCCTTTTCTCTTGTCCTCCTTTGGCTGCGTCTTTCTCTCAGTGTATGGGGTTAGCACCCGGTTTTGCGCTGCACGTACAGCTTTCATAAAAAATGCCATCATATGAGTATACAGAAAGCTACAGACAGTTACTTAGAAAGATAATGAAGGTAATTAAATGCTGTACAAAGAGAGCTACACACCTTTACTGTTGCAGAAACAGGAACGTAGTTGAATCGGTCTAATTTTGTTCAAACATTTTTTAGCAAAGACCACTCAAACATAATTGTCTTCACAAAAACCAAAGAAGCGAGTCTAGTGCGTTCTAATTTAATGGTTGCTGTTTTTTCATCACGGTGGGAGGTAGTCCCTCTGAGTTCTTAGCAGTGCTTACAAGGGCTAGAAGGGAGTACCCGGTTTGCTCCTGACTTCCCGGTTTTACCCCACTTTCCCCTACATCATTAAATTAACATTTTTTTGTGGGCGTTAAATGCCACTATTGCTTATTCTAAAATGTGACTCATTAGCTCGGAAACATATGAGTGCTTACGTGAGTTTTAGCTGCAGATGTGTGCCTTGTTAATTTTAACTTGTTAGATTGTTTTTTTTTCTTTATCAGTAAGCACGTAGACTATATTAACATTCCAGGTTTGTCATTGTAAAAATCACTAAAAGCTTTCTTTTTGCGCAAATGATCTTGTTATTAGTTTTTGTTTTTTCTGTTCCTAAAATGTATTACTCAAAATCGTATTGAAACTTTTAAAAAATAAATAAATGAAAAAGTAATTAAAAAAAACCCGACATTTATAGAAACGTTTTTTGATGCACTATCAGGCTTACAAAATAATCTACGAGTATTATCAGGTGAAAGGTAAAGAGAAAACATGTTACCTAAAATAATGCAGTATTTTAAAAGGTAAAAGCAAACTTCACAATGTGTAGTTCTGAAATCATATTCTACTTTAAATTGGACATATTCGTTTTCCAATCGTTTAAAGTGCCTGAGTACACTATGCCACTCTTTTTTTTTTTAAATTTGGACCTGAATATTTTGTAATGATAGTAATCAGTAATATTTCCGGAATTAGTACTAGTAGTAGTAATAATTACATGAATTACCGTAAAGTCGAATACCGTTTCCCTAAAGATATAGATCACGTGTCAAGCAACATCCTAAGCAAAATTATACGAATGACAATTTTGGATGAAACTGCTATCTCTAAGTTTGCTTATCTAATTATGCAAAATTATATGGATATTTACTTTTCGAGGTGCGTAACATCCCTTTTTAATTTCTCTCAGAAAGTTGCCGAAAAGTTCTCTTCAACCGAACCTTGAAGCAGAGAGCTTTGTTTCGCCATTTACTAAAGTAGGTAATTAAGGATTAAAAGATTACTCACACTTCGTTCATCTTTTTGGTACCCACCATTACCTTTCGTGGTTATAACTCCAAACCGGTTTCTTCATGAAATCGGGGTGTAGGGAGAGGTGTCCTTCCTTTCCCATTTTGAAGAATGGGAAATTTTAAGCCTCTCTTTCCTCAGTTTCCTAACTGGATTACGAAATGAGCTCGAAATTGAATTACTTATGAGGATGGCTCCTCCGAAATTGTATTTTTTCCAGAGCAATATTCAGTGACAAGAACAATAAATACTGAATACGCAAGCTAACTTTAAAATTCGTCCTCTCCCGATAATTGAAGTAAGAGGTATTAAGTCACGTGCAAGGGCAAATGAGAATTGTTAAACTGAATTATGTTATTAATTTCAAAATTGAACTGATGAAAAAGAAAGAGAAATAATTTAATGCATCAAGAAAGCTTAAGTAAGAAGTGATAGTTTCGAAAAATGAAGGTAAAATATTAGAAATGTTAAAAAACAAAATTTTAAGTTTAGTTGCATTTATGTACTCAGTTTATAGTTCTTATTATCTGCAAGTCATAAAATATGTTTTATACATAAATAAAGATAAAAAACATGCTTGTTTTTTTAAATTATTTTAGTTCATTATTTCTGATTTTTTTTTTTTTTGTAATCCAAAATAGTAGTTTTTTCTGACATCTAATGGCATTCTTACGCTCATTTTGACATGCTATGAATTACATAGGTAAGAATCTTAGAAAATAAAATGGGCCATGTTGAATTCTCATCTCGTTTTGGACATCGTTGATGTCGGCTGAAGCCAGCCTATCCAGTTGGCGATATTTTAAATTGTGTGTGTCACTTTACATCTGCCAACGACTCACATTTTTGGGGGTTTTTTTCAGTTGGCAACAAATCACATTTCTTGGGTCTTTTTTTAGTTGGGCACATTTCTCAGGTTCATTTGCAGTAGGGTGTCAGTGATGTCTCGTACTTGTAGAGAGATAATTTGATAGATACTGCATTTTGCCACATGCAAAAGTCACGACGTTTTCAAAGAAATATACTTTATCCAAAATAGTGACAAAAATATAGTCTAACAAGCATTTAGGCAGGATGGACCTGCATGTTTCCTACTATGATATCCCAATCATAACACCAACTTTGATCCCTTCGGATAAAAAAATTTGACATCGTCGAGGTGTTGTCCATACATTGGAAGATTATTTAAAGCGTCAGAGATTATTTTACAGCCACATTTTGGAATATCATCGGTTTTATATAACTATATATATATTTTTTTTTTTGTTGGTGTAAAGAATACTTTCGAAAAGATTACCTGATCTGTTGGCAGTAGCAAGAATGAAAACTTCTTAGTGTTGGGAAAAATACTTTAGGAGCTTTTGTGGTAAGCCGAAAAGTGTCACGTATTTGCAATAAATAAATCAAGAAAGTATTGAAATATTACCTAAATTGCTAGAAGTTGCAAGGAATATGCGTTTACTGTGGCTTCATTTAAATCACTTTTTTCTCTTGCTAATCTTAAAAAGAAGCCTGAACAAGAATATTACTTAAGAGTTGCTTTTAGAATGGCTGCAAAAATGTTTTACAAAACAGTAGCAAATGATAAACTTAAAATAATAGAAGGCTGTGTAATATTAGACTATACAACTTGATTAAATTTACGTGATGATTACGAAACAAATGATATTTTTTCTTGGTTACTTTTTCATTTATAAAACACAAATATGCTTAATTTCTAATTCTGCAAGGATTTAAGCCTAAAGTGAGGGAATTAACTGGTAACAAAGCACCATTTAAGGTAACTCAATCGTGAAAAAAAAAACTTTAATAGCACACACAGATACATCACTACATAGTTTCTCCTGTGTAGTTACAAGTGTTTGTGAAACATCTGATAAATTCCTTTACCTATATCAAGAATGCGGATATACGATTATGATAGAGGCGACGTGAAATTATTTATTCAAAGAGGAAAGTAGCAATTTATAACGTTTTTAAACATTTTACTAGCAATATATTTCTTTAGGCTTAGAACAATTTTAAATATTTCCCTATCTCAAAAAAAAGAAAGAAACTCCTAGCTTATTCTACTCCAATTTCTTCGTATTAAGCGTCATCTGTAACTAAGTATGGAGTTTAATAACTTTATATAAAAGATAAAAACTAATATATATATATATATATATATATATATATATATATATATATATATATATATATAACGTAGTTAAAAAATGCACTGTTACATCTCCCATTAAAGTATTACCATAAATTTACGCATGGGCTTTAAAGAAAATGTTATTTTATTTTATGCAAAGGAAGTACTATATATCACAGTCTTACACTTACAAATTTATTCCTAATAGTTTCGTAAACATCAGATAGAATTTTCTTTCGTAGAATTTTAAATTTAGTGGTGTATTTAAAAGGAGAAAAAAATATTGCGCAAAGTTGAAACTTTCGTTTATTTTAAAAAGAAATAATATGAACATTTTTCCATCTTGGTGTTACGTGTTATTTTCAATGAATGTTTTCAGTGTTTTTGAATTAGTTCAGTAAACTTATATGATAATAGTTTAAGAGCATTTTTATTGCATGCTGAATTTTTTTGAAAATTTTTATTTTTCAAATAAACCGCAAAAAATGACACTATACAGTATGTTTTCCCTACTTTAACAAAATAATACTTTACTATATGTAAATACCATTTCGACATGTCGGAGGTGTAACTTAAAATGATTGGATATAGTAGCAGGTTTAAAAAAGAAAAAAAAAGAAGACTAAGTCAAATTTCAATTTTACGTTTTAGAAAGTAGTATCAGCAAAATATGTGTAGTAGAAACATATTTGAATTGCTGTAACCATTTTTTAGGTTGCAAAAATTTCATTTTCAAAATATGAACCAAGTTATTTTAGGGTGCAGTTGAAATAAATGAATAAATAAATAAATAAATAAATAATATATATAAGTAAATATATATGTATATAAATAAATAAATAAATAAATAAATATATATATATATATATATATATATATATATATATATATATATATATATATATATATATATATATATATATATATATATATATGTATATATATATATATATATATATATATATATATATATATATATATATATATATATATATATATATATATATATACTATATATATATATATATATATATATATATATATATATATGTACGTACATATATACATGTCGTTGGAAAGGGTAGAATTTCCCGCGTTCTACGCAATTTGTACCAACGCTCTAACTTAATTGCGGCGGGAATTATTTACGTTTTTAGCTCGAATTTGTTTAGATTTATCTGAAATTTAGGCAATACTTTTTTCATTAAATCCATCAATAAAAAGTGAAGGAATTGTCCTACAGTTTTCGTTTTGACACCATTGAAAAGATCTACCTTTTTTACTTCAGATCTAACTCGACCTATGGTCGGAAGTTTAATTCTCTATCTCCATTAGAAAAAAGTTACAAGCGAATTAAATGAAGTTCAAAAATCTGTTCTCTATTCAAGTTTTTAACCATTTTATTTTGCGTTTCCACGGTAACGCTTTTTGAATCCATTGTTTCTATCTTTCTCATTTTCAACTCTAAAACTTATTTTATTTTGTGTTTCCATAGTTACGCTTTTTTAAATCCATCTTTCTCATTTTATTTTAATTTCTTAAAAGTCTTTTAATATCAGTCGTCATTGTTTTGAGTTGAAATTCTGCATAATGATTTTTTTTCTCTTTTATATATGCCTAATTGTTGAATATACGTCACTTGACACAATTTTTGTTTTCAAATAGACCGGGCAAATCCGGACAACGCAGCTAGTATATATATATATATATATATATATATATATATATATATATATATATATATATATATATATATATATATATATATATATATATATATATATATATATATATATATATATATATATATATATAATTTTTTACAGCGAGGTAGCACTAAAATTAATCTTTTTAATTACTTTATATAGTATTTTGTAGTAAGTTACCGCCCTAAAGCCAGGGCTAAGGCAGAAATACTTAAAACACACCGCCAGCTCAGTTATTACAAAAATGATTAATTTCATGTGATTCCTATTCCGGGCTGATGAGTGCTAAAAAGCACGAATTTGCATTCCTTGGATGGAATAACTTACCTGGCGGTGTATTTTAAGTACTTCATATCATCTAGAGATTTTACATTGAATAAGAATGAAATAGTGCTTTAGAAACTTTACATTAATCGTACGCTTTTCTCAATGTATCTCAATCGTGTGCAGCTTTTTTCCTCGATAGTTTTGGACTATCTGTAAAATACTGAATTGCTTTTGTGACTCATATTTGGTAAATTGATTGTGAAATTCTTCGATTAATTGTGCTCCTCTTTCAGTTGTATCATTCACAACTTTCAGCATCTTAACGATATCTCTTCCCTTTAAATAACTTACTTCATTTTGCCATGAATCAGGATCAAATAGGAAAACATCTTTTGGTGTTTGTAACATATCAAAAAGTTTTATTGACTTGTAATTGATTCTTTAAAGAGAAAGATCTTTACTAAGAAAGTATTCCAAATCATATAATGCTATCTGAAATTTTTTATACAGTCACCAGACACGTCTTCCTATTCAGCAAGCATTTTTTTGAAGTAGTCTTTTCCTATCTTCAAAGTTAATTCCTTCATCTAATACGGACAAAGTTACTAGTTCATCCCCTAAATACCATAAGTGATTTATGAATTTTTAATTCACTGCTTCTGCTGCATGTTTGTCATCATTTTGTACGCCGCAGGTTTTTTAGACACTAGACTTTATATTAAATTAAAAGGCCTAGGAAGGATTGCTGCGAAAAACCATATTTTCATACAACATCATATGTAAAACAGCATTTACGGGTATTCTCTTCATGTAAGGTCAATTTAAATTGTTTCCAAAATATATAAATATTCAAACAATAAATTCCTTTTGCCACCCATCTGGCTCACAGATAACATCCAGGTTGCCGTAAACATATCTCTGTAGGAGGGAGGACTTCATCAAGAAATATTATTATACGTTATGAGAATTCTCAGTAATATTTCTTAATTCCGTTTTCTACGATAAATAATATGTCATCAAATTCTTATTTTAGAACTTAAGTGGAATGTGTACTTTTTGAATTTTGAAGCACTTAAATAATAGAAATCGAGTCTAGAGCTAAGAAAGGCAAGAACTTCTTTAAAGACACTCTGCAGTACGATTTCAAGTGCATGATGATTGCAATACAAATGCAATATATCACCGTTCAGCTTTTGCTCTAAAAAATTACATGCACAAATTATACGGCCGGTATTGTAAGCCGCTGTATAAAACACTACAGCTTGAACAGTTAGCAATAAAGAGCAATCATCTAAGATATCATATACCACTGAAGAAATATCTCAGAAATTCTGAGTAGCTGTTCAACATTGGGACCTGAAGCTATCGTGGTAAGCCTATCGGTGTTTTTTTTTCAGTTACATCTGGATGTAGCTTTATATCCCAGGGAATAACGAAAAAATCTAAATTTAAATTCATGAAATCTGATTTTACCTCTCGAAGATTTTCTCTTGTTCTCTTAAGGGATGTACGATTGATCATAAGGTTATTTGGACTTAAATTTACTGCATCTACATAATCTGTTAATAAATGAGCAGCATCTTTGTCCCTAATATGGCAATTGTCTAACATTGATGAAATGCGAGCAGATATCAATACTTGTCAAGCTTTTTTGCGTTGTGGTAGACCAGATATAGAAAGAAGGTTCAACGGATTAGGATAGATACCCATTTCGGTTTCTAAATCTTGTGAATTGCAAGAGGAATTTGATGATAATAAAGGACTATGTTCTGAAATAGAAGACAGTTTAAAGTATAGATTTTTACATTAATAAAATCTGGATTTTTTTAAAATTTATATTTTAGATATGGAAAATAGAGTTTTTTTTTTGGTACAGTATTTGGAGATTTTTCATAATTTAAATTATAAGACTGCATAAACATTTAAGTATGTAACTAAAGAACAGCAAATTAAAATATAATTGTCATTACTTATATTTATAGCATGGAAACCTAGTGACCCTATTCACCACACCTATTACATACACAGAAAATTTTCTAAATCAACACCCTCAAAGCCTGGAAGAGGCAATTTGTTGTTGCCAAAACCCATTCATTAATGGCCTTTAGAATCCCTTGTGGCCATCTTGGTGGAAAGAAATGTTCTCCTTTTGCTTGGTTTGAAACGAGCGCGAATAGCGGTATGCCTGTCACAAGGCCATTGGTGTACATGTACCCTATGTAATATGTACAATTTTACAGAATGCTAGAATGGTTGGTCTGGAAGTATCAACATCTATTGAGATTCAAAATTACTTTAAAGATGAAACTTAGGAATATTTTTACACAAAAAATGAGAAAATCCGCAATTTTTTACTTCGAAACTCAAAAAAGGGGGGCCCTAGGGGCACGTGACAAATTGCGGGGGGCGTCGTGTAAAATATCTACAACTTCAAAAATAAGGACCACCCTAATATATATATATATATATATATATATATATATATAATATATATATATATATATATACATTAGGGTGGCCCTTAGCTATAAGGTATTTTTCGAAAGTTAAAATTTTATTGCTCCCAACCTCTTATCTTGTTCCAATGAATAATAAAACAGCAGGTAAAATTTCTCTTCATTTGGACAATTTCTAGGGGTGCCGCAAACGACTTGAAGTTCAGCAAATCCTAGAAATCTCGTGCTTTTTTAACAATATTTAATTTTTCTTTACTAACACAACAGCTTTTAGAGGATAAATACATTTTATTATGACAAACAATTTCTACGGAACCAAAACACAGCGGGAACAGGCGAATGTTCAACATTATTTTTTCCTAAGTGAGGATTTAGTAGCAGTAGGGTATCTTTTGCGATCTTCAGCAACAATTTGTAAAACAAATTGTTTTTCATTTTCATCTTTTGTAAGAATATTGTTGTATTCCTGAATTAGTTTGACCCCTCTTTCTGCAGCATCATTCACAACAATTATTTTATCAAGTTTTTCCTTTCCACTTGTGTAACCAGGGGTCATCTTTCCAAGTTGAAGGGTCCTTTGTTGAGAAAATCAGAACTTACAGAAAATCGGGTGAGGAAATGTTTTGTAACAGGTGTCACAAAAGATGAAAATTCGTTGTTAATAAACTTAGAAAAATTGTTTTGATGTGGAATGTATCTCTTGTGTTGGTTTTCTGCTTCTTGCGATTCTTCATCTTTATCTGCTTCCAACATAATTTGTGCCATGTTTCTCTTAACCGAGGTTGGAACATTATCATCAAATAAGGATAGAGTCATAGTTTTCAGGAGCTAAGTACCAGAGATGTTTTGAAAATTTTTTGAGAGCAACAATACTGATTTCTGTATCAATATCCTGGTAATCGATCAGTTGACGCATAAATAGGAAATCGTGATATGGAGCTTTAACTGCTTCCGGGGAGAGAAACCAAGATCGAACGTAGACTCGAGCAAGAAAAATACATATTCTTCTTAAAGAGTTCTTCTCCCTTTCAGATAAGGGAAACTGATCCTGAAATAAGTAAATCTTGAGTGCATAAATGGACTTTGACATCCACCTAGCATGACTTACAGCTCCTGGCTTACGAAATGATATTCCACACTTTGGAATCCCACCAAGAAATATCATACTTAATTCCAACAGTTCTCGGTAATCATCGCGCTGTTGTTTCCGAGCTGAAAGGTGTTGATCAAGAAATTCGAGCATGGTTGCACGAATATCATGAGGTACTTCATTACTACCAGTGGTATAATTTTTTTTGTCGAGTTTTGTCCAAGTTTCTTTAAATCTTTTGAAAAGTGGCATGTCTGGACCAGAAGTTGCACTCATTAGAGAGTCAAAACATCCCTTTAAAACTAACTCAAAAATGTGATGACGACAAGGAAGGTACAGCAGATCACGATCAAACAATTTTTCTAGATTAATACAGGCACCATTTATTCGGCCTGTGTTGCTGGCTGTTGTATCACAGCAAAGTGCTTGAATTTTATCGTTTAATCCCCACTTTTCAACTGCTTCATAAATAGCCATGGCTTGTTCTTCTCCTGATGAGGATGGGATTTCAGGAACTCCCAACATTTGCTCCTTGCCTTGGAAAGTTACTATTATTGCCAGTCTGTCAGTTTTTTCGACTCCTGCAAGTGTTGGGAGCAATTTTTCATCCCAGTGTAAGACAAGCTCTTGGCAATCATTTAAATTAAATTTTTTCTGAATTTCCGCATGTCTTTCTTCTCTAAATTTCTTTCGGAGGCGTTGAAGAGAAGTTCGATTAATGATCAGGTCTTTAGTATCAAGTCCAAATGCTTCTGCAGCAGCTACCAGTATGTAAATTCCATTTCTATCTGTGATTTTACATCTATCAAAAACTTCAGATAGACGAGGAGTAAAAAAATGCAATGTACCTCTAGTTTCTGCGTAAGTCGTACTGTCCGTACTCTCAAGTGTGTCTATATCAGTTTCTGGTAATTGTTTATCAATGACAGAAGAAGGGCTGCTACTGTCGTCAAAACCGTCACTGCTTGGGTTGCTTGAAACTATATCATAAGATGTGTCGACTAATTGTCGTTCCATTTCTTCATAAGTTCGTTTCTTTCGGGCAACTTCTGTTCTGTTTTTCTTTGATTTCCTTTCTTCTTCTTGTGTTAATTTTAGGTCAACATCAACCATGGAGCCCGGTCTTCCTTTTTGGCGCTGAAGAATTAGAAATTTCCTATCTTCTTCAATTTTGATGTCTTCTAAAGCATTTGCATGAGCAATATCGAAGAGATCGTCCATAATTTCTTCAAAAGAATCTCTTCTCATTTTTCCTTTCCCTGAAGTTCTCGAAAAACTTTTCTGCAAATGTTTCCATTCATCATGGAGTTTGACTAACTTGTCAACGCAGTGATCCGTTCTTTTAGTGGGAAATCTTGCCTTTTGCCAAAAAACAGATACTTCTTGAATCACTAATGTTGCACTTTCTTTTTTTGTCATATTTACAACTTTTATATTGTAAAAAAAGACGCTCAAGACTTGTCTATTCGATGGTAGCTTTGCTCCAACAATTTGATTAGAAATGTTGCCAACAAGATCAATGTAGAAATCTTTTCTCAACTTGTTTAATGAGCTACCGGAAGACGTTGATGCCATTTTACAAGTCGGAGTTGATAATGACACGAAAGTCAGGCGCAAGTTACCAGCAGCACTCTTGGGGGCTAAGGCCCCTAGGGGCTCTATTGTGGGCAGCTGCTCCCACGCTCACCTAAGGTCGTCTCTCACCCCCGCTTGACTTTTGACCTCTGACCAAATGTGGGGTCTTCTTCGGAAGGGGATGGTGGGAAACGGTTAAGGGGGATGGGAGATATACTGGACAGAGAGAGGACTGATGTTCGCCTAAAAGATGTTTCAATTGGAACTCTTATTTTGTACAATTCATCAAATTTTCTTCTAAATAGATGTAGATCATATGTATTGTGACTCTATTTAAAACTTGGGATTAAAAAGCAGCAGTCTTTATCATATCAAAGCAGCAAACTACCGTAAAAATGAAACATGTTCTCGGCTCGACAATTGATTTGTTTTATGTATTGGAATAATAAACGATGGAATGGTAATGATGGTAATGAACAAAGACAAGGTTATACTTAGTTAGAAAATAATCAAACGAAGCACATAATACAAATAGAGTTAATTTAAGTTTATCCAATCATTTGGGAAAAAAAATAGGATTTGATTAATAATACAAACAATTTATTTACTATCATGGTCCTAATCCTGATATATATGATAATACTCAAATTATATTTTTAATTAGTTTAAAAATTACTCATAAAATTAAGTGTGACTACAAAAATAACTCAATTAAAAAGTTGACAGGGAAATTTTCATAAGATTGATGTAGAAACAATTGCAGTAGCAAGAACGCGTCATGAGTAGTGAATGGTGTCTTGGTCAAAAAGCTTTGATACCACAAAAGACGTCAGAGGAAAAAGGGGGGAAAGACATAGAAAGTCTCTGAAAAACCAGTTAGAGCAAAATAACACCTGTAAGAAGATATAGGCACGTCAAAAATGTAAATATGCGAGATGCTTTTTTTTTTTTTTTAACTTGAAAAGATTTGAAAAATTCCTTTTTTGGAGAAAATTTGATAATTTCATGCTTGTTGCGGCACCCCTTAAACTTTTCCGATTGAGCTAATATTTTGAACACATCATTTTTTTGTCCATTGGAACAAAATAGGGGGTTGGGAGCTAACTTTTTCGAAAGTTGAAAAATAAGGGCCACCCTAATATATATATATACAGTGAAACCTGTGTAAGTTGACCACTTGCGGTGCAGTACTTGGGTGGTCAACTTAGGCAGGTGGTCAACTTATAGAGGGTAGTAATGAAAACTTTTTTTTTTTTTTTTTTGTCATTTCTTGTCCCATGCATACATTTTTTAACTAATTGGAATACTTTAAACTCACTTTCATTGTTTTACATTACTTAAAATCAATAAGAAAAACTCTTGTTTAAATATTTTTAGAGATAATTTACCAGAATGACGCGTAAAGTATCTTACTAATTTAAAATGTCTGTGAATCGATCAAAGAAAAAAAAATGCCTCATTGCTTATGAAAAACTACTTACTTGATATCAACAATTCCTAAAAATTCATAAGAAGTCAAAAGTGACTCCAATTCTTCATTTGATTTTTTCTTGTACATTTGTAACCATGGTAATCTACTTTTCAACAAAATAACTTCTTATTGAAGTTTGGCTCATTTTCTGAGACTTAACATTAGCCCAATGTTTTTCGATGGAAACATAAATATTCATAGGTTTTTCTAAAATGTCTGGTTACTTATTTTAGGCATATCTAATGAAACTTTTAGTACAATTTAATGCTTTTGCCTAGTGGTCAACTTACAAAGGGTTTTTTATAATACTCCAAACCAAAGCTGGTGTATATAAGTGGTCAAGATAGACAGGTGGTCAAGATAGAGAGGTGGTCAAGTTACAGAGGTTTTCTTTCATTATATAAGATAGGACTAATTCCGTTCCTGACAGAAGCGGTCAACTTAGACAGGTGGTCCACTTACAAAGGTGGTCAACTTTACAGGTTTTACTGTATATATATATATATATATATATATATATATATATATATATATATATAATACAACGCTCCTTAGCAATGTTAAAAAAAAATAACCATAGATGAAACCCTAGCTCATAAACTTAGTTGAAACAACTTTATGCTACGAAATTGTGACGTATTTCATCACGTGTGCCAAATTCTGCGAAGCTACGCAGAAAGTATTAGTAAACATTGATGTCGTTTTCAGAATTTTCATCTGTAACTGTTTTGGTCTGGTTTGGAATAATTTAACGCAAGTTACTTATCTCCTTTACTATTCATTACATTATGCTTAAACATTTGAAAATTGACTTAGCACTCGCAGATCGTTGAGCTCGATTTTTTGTGTACATTATGCGTTAGCATTTGTACATTAAGCATTTGTACATCTCTGAGCATTCATATTTTGTTTTAAATAAACTTTTATGCATCATACATTTTAAGTTGTAGAAGAATTCAAATAACTAAATTTAAAAATTATACAATTGTAATCCAGATGTTTGACCATCGATTATGCTTGGAACAAGGATCCCTAACCTTTATTTTCATTTGTTACACTTTTAAATTTATAAAATTCGAGTCTCACAATTTAAATTTAACTCAAATGTATAGTAAAGCAAAAAAAAAAATGATGTTTGAATTTCTACTCTGAGCTCAAAATATATGCAAAAAGTTATCTCAGCTATGTTGATCTGATTTCTGAAACTATTAAAGCTTATATAGGTTTGTATAAATGTATGTGTGTCTCAGTACATATATCGGGCCTGGAATTGTTCAAAAATAGGACTGGGAAACAAAATGTCTAAAATCACTGGTTTAGAAGATAATTCTGAGAAATTTGCCTTTTTTTTCCTTATTTAAATCGATTTTTCAATTTGTTGTTCGACACGTTAATAAAAAATTTTAATGTTTTGAAAAATGGCCAGGTCCTATTTAAGAAAAATGAACAATTTGATGAACTAAAATTAAATAACATATGATGAAAATTTTGACGAGAAACGTGTAATTATTGGAGAAGTAAAAAGTTCATTCTGTTGCAGTTATTAAAGAAATATTTCAATATTATACATATATTTCATGCAGACTATTTAACACTATAAAAGAGAGACTCGGGGGGCCACAAACTGGAATACTCGGAATTTTCAGGGCTTTTAATTAAAAAAATTCTAATTTTAGCTTTAATAACGCAACTCTAGGCCATATTTTTAATGTTCTGGCAAAGGTGTAGGGATACCTTCCCGAGATATTTGTTGAAGCTGATGTTTTGAAAATAACGATTAAGCTGTCTTTGGGTGATGTAAAGGTGAGAAAACGAAGGGATGGGGGGTTCTAGAAAAATGAATGAAACTGGAGTTTTAAAGCTACAATTTTAAAATGATCTTTAGTAAACAATAAGGGTAAGAGTTTCCATGTATGATCCCCTCCGAAAACGATTCAGAAGTGAAGAATTTAGAACATTTTAGGGGACTTAAGGGGATATACAAACTCAATGTTTCAAAATTTAATTTTTTAAAGTATAGTTTAAAGTTGAACTTGAAGACATTAGAGGAAGGAGACTCGGAGAATCTCGCCATAAATTTAAAAAAAAAATTATTTTTTTAAAAACATTTCAGCTTTATTTGATGATAAAAGGAAAGGGAGGAGGGGGTCTAATTCTAGAAAAATATTATCCAAGAGAATTTAGAGTTAAAGGGGACATATTTTATTTGTGTTCAACTGATAAAGTTTACAAATGTAAAAAATAGCTTTTATAAATTGAATTTTTATGGAATTTTACCATAGAATCGACTTGCATGTAAAAACGAGGATTCTGCATTACAATTATTCAGCAATGTGATGTAAATTTTAAAATATGTTCATAAGTCAAATAAGATAATTAAAATATATTGAATTAAATGACTGTTAAGAAGTAAAACTATAAACGATTTTTGCAGATGCGTTTCAAGATTTCCTTTATTGAAAAGAAATGAACATACTTCTGTTCTAGCTCGAGTTATGTAAGACGTTTTCCTGACGTCGTTTGTATTTAAATTTCCAGACATTTGAAACTGAAATTCATTTTTTTCGTATTTTGAAAAGCTTTGAAACAATGAACCTACCACATTAAATTTAATTAAACGTTCGACTGAAACAAAATAAGTCAGAGTTGACCAACGCTCAATTAATTAAACTTTTTCCCAAAGACGATGAAGATTCCGCTATATTACTTTCAGCAATGTGTTGTAAAATTTAAAATGTGTATTTATGTCAATTAGGTTAATTTAAAAAAAAAATATTTTGTTTTACGACAAGATGAGTTTAGTAAACTGCAAAGTGGAAGTTCAGAGTTCTTAGTGCATCAGTTTAAAATGTAAATTAAATGAGTGTTTTAATTTTTAGCTGCATTACGGAACTTATTTCTTCCTTGCGACAATTTTACTTTTTAAACAGCACTCTGTATTTCAAAGTATAATTAAGCGAGTTTAACCAGGGATTTCTGTGAACTCGTGTTTTTATTTAAAGAAAATCGCACTATTGAAAAAAAATCAAGTAAAACTGAAACTTTTTCAGTTGAAGTGGCCCATTCAACTCAAACATAATTCAATCCAATCGAATAAGATTATATCTACCAATAGCACAGCCAAAAATTTGCATTGCCTCATATAGTTGAAATTTCTCACTACGCTACTGGTAGACAGCATTCCATCGAGTTGAACACAATCAAGTTGAATGTGCCATTTAAAAAAAGAAAGATACGTTTAATAACTTTTGATCAACCTAATAATCGGATTTTCACAAAATTTTATTCCAGAAGTAATTTTTCCAAAAAAATCATACTGAAATAACAATTTAGAAACAGTACCTAATGAAATATTTGTCGCTCACTTTTTCACTAGGTTGGCGTCCATTCATAACATCATTTCAGGGGCAAATTCAACCCAACATAATTGATGATTCGATTCGAACGAATTCTATCAACCAAAAGTGAAGCCAGAAATTTCCTTTACTCCACCCAGAAGAAAATGTCTCGCTACGTCACTGGTAGGTAGAATTCGATCGTATCGAACATAATCAAAAAATATGCTTCTAAATCGTCATTGAAAACTACACCGATTTGGCTCAAAAAAAGAAAGAGTGTAAACGCTTCTTTTGGAACCTCTGTGCACACCAAAAACGGAGAGGCACAACTGGACTCCACTCAGTCTACATACAAAATTTGAACTTATTACAGCATACAGTTTTTCAGTTATACGAAATACATTAAAACCAGGGTTGAATTCGTGCTTGGTCTTTCTGGAACGCGGTTACTTTTCAAGAAAAATAATTCCGCTTCCACACAAAACTGGCCAAAAATCGTTATTCAATCATTTGTCATTAGCGTTTCTGGTACTGAAACATTTACGAATTCACCTCTGATACATACATACTTACTGACGTCACGAGAAAACTCGTGATAATGAATTCAGTAATTATGAAAAATGGGCATTTTGATTGCCCGTACATTCATATGCACTTGCAGACGGGTCGAAAACACTAAACATACATCTGGGAATGAGTTAAATGGAATTTTTTTGGCCTAATTCAAATGAAATTGGTTTTTTAAATTTAATGCATTTACTCCTGTACTTTGCACAAGGAAGAAAAACTAAATTCTAATTGGTAATTCCAACTTTGCAGTGAAGTTTCAAAGAAATGATTAGTTCATAAAGAATTTCATTGCATTTTAATGGTATAAAAGAACGATAATTTTTAATGGTCATTGATCATAAACCAAGCAGTAGACTACTGAGTAGCTAAATAGTAGAAACGTAAACAAATTAGATTTCTAGACACTAAAAAAAAAAGTTTTTGTTCTTGAGGATTTTTTTTACATTAATTTATGTAACCATTTGTTTTTAACACATTTTTGTTTACTTTTTACATTATTGATTGGCTTCGAAAACTTACTTATGGAAATTTATATTTCAAATTTAGTTGTCATTTCTGTAGTAAATATGATTTTGTACTATAATTTCCTGTTACTTTTTTTGCTCGTTTGTTATTTTGCTGTAAACTGTTCAATTGGTTTTGAAATGCCATTAGATTTTAAATTTTCGTACTAAATAATGCCGATTAATAATCATATTCACTCAAAGCCTAAACCCATCATCAAGCCTGCAGTCTCAACAAAAATGAATTTAGTGAGTATTTTTTCTTTTTATAAGCTTCTTTTATATTTGGGTAGCACACATTCTGGGAGGAAATAAGTGATCGGGATTTGTTCTGAAACATATCCTAAAAACTGTACTAAAACGTATGCCACAAAATGTTTAGCGCAAGTGTTCAAAAACCATTCTCTTACACTATCCATGAAATGTCTAAAAAGTGCGCTGAAAAAGGATATACATGTCCCGAACAGTGTTTCTAGAAGTGGTTCGAAAACTGCCCGGAAAAAGGTTTCTAAAAAAGGGGACAAGTGTACGTGTTCAAAAAGTAATATGACATGTGTTCACAAAACGGTTCAAATAACTATAACAAAAATATTGTTCTTTAAAAGGAGACAAGTGTACGTGTGCAAATAGTGTTCAAAAACTGTTTGATTATTTGCAGTGTATCGCAGTCACAGCTTTGTTCAGCGAAGTATGATAAACACCTATTATACCTAGACGCAAGACTCACAAGCCCTTGCTATGTCATTTTTAAAGCTAAAAATTTTCTAAACTCATATTTAGATGAAAATAAAAATAATTCTATGATATATTGTGTCAGATAGGATACAAATGATCGATTGAAGATGCTGAAAAATTTCTCATACAGAAAAACCAGCCTATTTTGTGGGAAAAAAATTTTGCTCTTATAAAATAATATCGATGGATAATAATGCAATTACATTTCCTTTCACTTATCCTACAATACTCTTACGCGACTACAGTTTTGAATTTATTTAAATGTATCCCATACTTACTGGAAAGACATCAGTAAAAATTAAAGTTACAGTACTCCTTTAGTTACAGCTACATTTTCGATTATGGTATAGAAGGTCCGAAAGTGATTGAATGTGGATAGGTTTCCATATAAACTTTCTAATTATTTTTAAGATAAAAATAATCTACAGAACGCAATTCCACTTCGATCTAGTTTTATTAATTCAAGAATGTAACGTTTTGACACAGCCAGCTGCAAACGCATTTCTGAATCCCACGGGCGCAGATTCAAAGTGGTGAAAAAAAGAAAATTGAAACGACCTTCACTTAATGGAATTAATTCGAAGTATGGAATTATTATCGATTTAGAATTGAAAAAGGTTCTCATGCGTTCCATAAATCTTAGCAAGGGACACGACATTAAGCTAGACACTTTCAATTTTTTAATGGATTGTTAATATATAATATTTCCAGACAGTGAATATACAAAGGTCCTGTTTCATTAATTTCATTCAGCAGATTTCAATTCTAAAAGTCTGCAAGGATTTTTTATAGGGCCCATTCACAAAATTAAAAAGTTTTGCAGTGTGTGAAGAGTAGAGCGATTGGCTTTTTGAGAGATTTCATGCAATTCGTTTTGGAACTGCTATATCCAAAATCAATACTACGGTATGTGAAATAAAATACGTGTATAGATGTGATTGCACACACCATAAATATTAATATATTTTAAAGTGTTTATTAATTTCATTGCAACTTTTTTTTTAAATTTATTTATTATTTTTTAAAACCCAATCATCTAATTTGAAAATGTGTGGAAATATTTTTCAGTTATTTATTACTATTTTTTTGTTATTTTATTAAAAGGGATACGATAAAAAATACACTAGCTGCGTCACACGGCGTTGCACGGTCTGCCTAGAGCCGTTATGCAAGGTGTTCTGTTTTAACCTGCAAAACCTTTATTTTCGCAACCGTTTGTCCTAGATGTATACTCCCAATCGTAAAAATGTTCAAAATCAAATGCAGAGTTACGATATTAAAAGTTAGAAGCAAAAATAAAAATAACTCAAAAAAATACATAATTCAACTTTTTATACGGCCCCTTGATCTCCCAACTACTATTTATAGAGAGATAATTTAAATTGAAAACTATTACTGACACAAAAAACTTGACATTTGTGTGACGAAAACTCAAGGAGATATTTGAGTTCAAGTTTTAAAAGACCATACAGAATATGAGATTTGAACTAATCGCCCTTTCAGAAGAATGACAGGTCGTTGAAGTAAGAAAAACAAGGTATTTATATTTTTCATTGCTGTTCAAAAATAAATGAAAATGTTATGCCGTGATACGTAAAAAATGAAATTGTATTTAATAAACAATACACGTGCCGCTAATAATCGCTTATCGTGAAAAATTACCAAACGCGATAACTCACCTGAAAAGATAACCACTCAAACACGCGTTCCGATCCCAAATAGCTCAACTTAAGCTAAAGTGCCGGCTCATGTATAAGGACTTTAGGTCTGCTATCAGAGTAGATATTAATAGAAATCGTCTTTTACTTTGAAATCGGAATTCTTTTTTGCAAAGATTAGTCACGTAACGTGCAGTGAAATATCTTTATTATTGTGCATTCAAGTCACTGGTGATCGTTTTGAAACTGTAGGTTGGTAATTTTGATATTTCCGATAGTACTTGCAACGTACTTCACGTACCGTACATGGGAAAATACATTTTCCACTGGTTCCGAATTGGTTTCTAAAATCTGCAAATAAAACCATTTCAACGTATGCATGAAGGATACAAAACCCCCACTAATCACCTTTCTCCTTTGTAATGAATTATATTCACTATGTATGTTTAAAAAATAATAATATTTTAGTTTAGCATTTTTCTTTGGCTTTACGGGTTACAATTATCTTCATACCAGACAATGATGTACTCATTACGTTATATTAATGTTATTATAGTGCATCGTAGATAGTAAGTCGTTTTGTTACCGGAAAACATTCATAGTGCATTCTGCAAATAACACAATAGAATATTGAGTTATTATTTCATTTCAAAAACCATAAACATACACGCACAAAAAAATCCTTTTAAGAGGTACAAGTATTTGCAATATAAAATCTTTATGTAGAGAAAAAAAGACAGAAACAAAGTTTGACAAATATATCGAATTATTTTAATTTAAACGATAGAAGTATAAATTTTATAAAAAGTGCAGTTTCCTCTGAATGCTTATTTAGTGCATTTTTACATAACATTGAAAGCAGCTGACTGTATTTAAAAATCATAAATTCATCAACGCGTAGCATAAAAACAAGACATTAAAAACTATTTTCTGTACGGGAATTTTTAAGCAAGAAACTAAATTGATTTTTAAACACTCATGATGGTGTAAATTGAATACAAGAACTAATTACCAAATCAAATTCGTGTGTGCTGGAATTATTCAAACATAATTAGAAATGATAACTAAGTTACAAATCGTATTTATTTGTGTTGCATAATTCATACCATAATGAGAAAACAAATGATATCTACAACTCATTGCATTTAATGAAGAACACACATGAATGTAATCGTTGCTGGTAATTCAACCTAAAACAATGACAGAGAACTTGTAATGAAAACTGATTGAGGAAATGATACATTATTTTTGTCACTGGTAGTTTTATTTAAAGGAAATAGTAAGGGAAACGCACTGTTGTGAGCGATAAGTTTGCGATGAATTGTTTAAGGGGTCTAAGTACCCTTAACCTTCAACATGTTCTATTTTCTGGAAAAAATATATGTTATGGCTAATTTAATTTTGAATAATTTGATACCTTATTTATTACCATACGCAAAACACTTTTCAAGTTATCGAAAAAAATCTTTGCGCTGTAAAGCCAACAACTCCCACCACCGTCGCTATCAAGAGAAACAAGCTACAGGTTGTGCATGCGTCAGTATAACGTGAGGCTCATTACTTTTGGATCGGACCATGTATATATATATACATATATATATATATATATATATATATATATATATATATATATATATATATATATATATATATATATATATATATATATATATATATATATATATATATATATATATATATATATATATATGTATATATATATACTGCAGAGCCAAAACATTATGACCATCCCTAACTTTTTCGAAGAACTCGTCTGTATGACGTGGAAAATAATTGTGATGAAGTGGGATTGGTGTATAACTGATGCTGGAAAAGGTCAGGCTTAATTCGATCGCTTTCTTTTGCAAATTATGGGAAACAGTAACGATCTTAGCGAATTAGATAGGGAACAGATTGTGATGACCTGAAGACTCGAAACAAATATTTCAGAAACTGCAAGACTGGTAGGTTGTTCACGATTTCCCGTTGTTAGTTCTTATGCAAAGTTGAAAAAGGACGGTAAAACGAACAGCAGGCGTAAAGGTATTGGATGGCCACGCGTCATCAAAGATGAGAGACGTCGGATACTAGGCCACTTAGTAAAGTAAAATCGGAGGCAGACAGTTGATCAATAGACTACTAAATACAATGCAGGTGCGAGAGGAAGTGTTTCCGAACACACAGATCAGCGGACACAGTTGAATATGGGACAGCAGACGTGAAACTCGTTTGTCTCTATTGACCAATCCTCATCGCCAACTGCGCCTACAGTGGGCCTGAGAACATCGAGACTGGTCCTTGGATGACTGGAAGAGAGTTGTCTGGTTCAATGAATAGCAATTTATCGTTTCATGCTCACCACTGCTTTTGAAAACGTATGCGGTTCATATAACAGTCGAGTTTTGAAGTGCCGTGAAATCCATTAAGTACTTTTGCAAATACGTTAATTAAGGTCACTATTTGCTCGCATGCAAAGTACGAATTGTAGACAAAAATGACGAAAGAAACACGATCAGAGATGAGTCGATATATAAGCAACAACAAGGTTATCTATCATAACTTAGTTTCCTCGTACACGTTTTCCTCTGTCCAGCATCTTGCAGTACAGCTCGAAAACGGTCAACGAGTAAATTTTACCAAAGAAATTTTGCACCACAAGCGCTTGAGCCATCGAAAACGACATTGATTTTTTTACGTCAAGTCAAAAACATACTATGGTCGGCCAATTCGCAGAAATAAAATTATGTACCAATGTTTCACTTTATTTGACATGCACTGTAAAAGAAATACGAAATGTCAATGATTAGTATATCCGTAGAACACGAAGGGATTTCATAGGTTTTCAACAATTTCCTGTTAAAATAATCTATCTGTGTCAAACCAGTTCTTGAATTGCTACATTTGTCATGATTGCAAACTTTTTACTGTTGTGAAAAATATTTTTAACTTCCACTTTAAAGATTAACTGAATGTATTTGTTAAGTATAACGGCTTTTGTTCGATCACGTTCCGTGCTCATTGACGAAGCTCCCGATGAGAGTGAATGAACCTCTGAGCTCAGTAGCTTTGCAAGAATCACTGAAGATTTAGATTCATGGTACTTGCTTGCAATTCTGTGTCAGCTTTCGACATGCTTGCATTGATACTTTTTGAAGCATATTTGGAAACGTAGGAAGGTGCCAAACTGTTATTTTAAACTTACTTATGTTTTCTATAAAGGTCCAGAGAGACGACTGACTTTAGTCACGGAGATTAATGAAATTCAAATAATTTCAGGTTAATTTCAGGAAGGATAATGATATTTAGTGGTGAATTAACTTCACTACCATGCTACCATCGTCGTGACTCTGCCAGATTGACTTAACTCCCAGTAGGAGCGATTGAGTCTTTTATTCCGTAATTTTCCAAGAGCAAGTGGAATGCTTTGAGCATGCTTGTAAGTCCATCTTAGCAGTGGCTATGGTTGCGATAATGCTTTTGGTACTTTCTTGGTGAGGCAAAAAATGTGCCAAGCTATTAATTTTTAACTTAAAAATGTTTTTTACTACATAATATCCAAGACAATCATCATTTCTGTGGGGAAACTATAAAACTTTTATGTTTGAAGACGTATTTCATAAAGTTTAACAAACATACAAATGTCAAAGTCCAGATTTTACACCAGAGATGTAAATGAAGCTTGAGTTATTGATGGTTTTTGCATTTCACTTTCAAATCTGCAACTTAGTCAGTATGGTATGCTATCACTTGATCGTTGGACCACCGACTTAGTTAGCATTGTTTTGCAAGGAGAAAAAACAGCAATGGCGCTGTCTTGGCGCCATTACAACTATCGTGAATAATGATTTTTTGTTGCCACGTATTCCATTAATAGCGTCATAATTTTGAACACATTTAGAAGGTTTCAATTTTCGATTCGTTTAGCTTTTGCAAAGACCATAAATAGATCTTAAGACCAAACAATGTCTGCTTTCGGTTTGGACTTGAAACATACATGTTTCTCTCATGGGCAACTATCTATCGCCTACTCACAAGCGGTAAAGTTATCATACCTATTCGGGTTAGCAAAAGACAGGTTAAGCAAGAATATTGTGCAAGACTTGGCGCCTAGATAATTTTCAGTTTTTTAATAATAGAAAAAATAGTACGAAGTCAATGTTATCTACCCAATTTATAAAATCTAATTTTTTAAAGGTTTTTAGTTTAGTTAGTGTATTTTGCAAAGAAGTCATTAATTACAAACTATAGAGAAAGCTGAGGTGAATAAAATAAAGTGAACATAATAAAAATGCATATTGGTTTATGTTTAATTTCTACATTCCGATATTTTACAATCAGCTTCGATCTTTACTATCACTTCCAAGTGTTATTAACTTTAATAAGTACTTCAGCCTAACACGCCCATTATCAACCTCATATGATTTAAAATCGACTACCTTATTTTAATCTTTCTTAAAAATATTAATTTAATTCTATAAAAATGAGTAAGATTATTATAAACCAAGTACTTTGCTACAGCAACCCGTGGCTGGGTCAGCTGCTTTGTCAATATTTACATTTTCCCCATTTATTTTAGTATATAAGTGCTTTAAACTGTTTCAATGAAAACTTAGTATTTGTGTTCCAAAATGAGACTCGATATCATGGAATACGGATTGAGGCTGCTGATTTTTTTCGGGGTGAAACTATTTTACAAGATAAGTTTGTTTTATTATAAAACACTGAAACATTTCCGTAGCGAAATTAATATTTTTTTTATTAACATTATTTCACTACTAACCTCCTTACATCAACAAAAGTAATTTACAGTTTGAAAAATATTCTCCTGGAAAACTTTCCAGGGATTGTCTCCCTCTTTCTTTAAAAATCTTTCTTTAAAGTGCACTTTTATGCCTTTAATTTCTAAAGATTTGCGGAAGAAAACACAAACCTTGTCCCCCTTAAGTTACTCAAACATAGACTGACCCTAGACTATCTTGTCTAAGTTCAAATGATCTAGATTTTGGATTTTAAGACTCTATTTTCGATTTTCTTTTTCAATAAGTACCAATATCCCTTACTTTTACACTATCAAAGACACAACAAAGTCATATCATCATCCTATAAGTCCTTAAATAGCGGTTCTAAAACTATAGATTCGACAAGTCTTTTATTGGGAACACCGGAGGCCATTCCCTTAAATTCACCAAACATGGAATTAACTCGAGAGGGATAGTACACCTAACATTGCCAAAAAACATCGCGCTTGATGGCTGTGTTACCCCACACGGTGTTACCTAAAATTATCTATAAATCATCAGTTTCTATCTTTTCATAATCTGCAAGCATACGTTTGCAAACCAGTATTCAAAGCACAAAGTAATATAAATGCAAAAAGAGAGCTACAGAACGCAAAAATCGACGCTTCTTCTTTTTCTTCTTCAAATGGCAGTACAATCCGTTGTCCGTTATGGGCCTTGACCTGATCCACAATTTTGCTCCAGACCGCCCTTCTCCCTCCATTTGCCGATCTTCATTGTTTACAGGTTTGCAAGAACATCATCCAACCATCTCTTTCTTGGTCGTCCTCTGGTCCTAGTTCTCAAAGGGCTCCCAATACGCAGCTTAGAATGAGAAATTTCGAAACAGTAACAGTCCCGTGGAGAGAGTGAGTAACCCCATTAACACGTGAATTCCAAGAAGTGATTGATTGATGTGCAATAAGAAAAAAAAAGTAGAAATAACACTTCACCTACAAGGGGACTGTTAGGAGGATACTGAAAGGGTGATTGATTACAGATAAATATTTACCCTGCGACAGGTGTTTGGGTAAGAATGGGGTGACTGTATGCCCTGCACTATATCTCTCTCGGGTTAATTTGGGTTTCTAAAACTGTAATAAAAAAAAAATAACCTAGGGAGAATGTCTCACACATCCTTGACTTCGTACCCCAAATACAGCCTAAATGTTCTTAAACTTGAGGATTGCAAATTTGACGTTCGTGGTGTGATTTGGCATATAGCAAGAGCAATTTCTTCCTTAATAAAACCCACATTTTTTATGGAAAGACTAAATAACTAAAGAAGTATAAGATCAGTTACTGAGAGATTTTGATAATGGACTGAGAGATGGTGTTTATCTTATTGTCTGAATATATGACTCATGTCAGACTATCGAAGAAAATTTTTGCTTAGAAGAAAATCAATATTTGAAAAACAAAAAATAATTAAAATGTAGAATTCAAATTCCAATGATGCTGAGGGGGAAAAATTAAATAAAAGTATACTTAATAATAAATTTAATACGAATTTCATTGTAAAAAATTCAAAAATAATTTTTTCATCTGTTTGAAAAAAAATAATTTCGATTTTGTGTTTTAGACTTAAAAAAATAATTTTAGATTTTTTTTTTTATTTATTGAAAAAACAACTCTTAACATCTGTACACCGATAATGTTTTTGATATCCAACTAATATAGTGAAAAAAAAAAGAATTTAAATCAGTTTTATTAACATTTGTTTAAAAAAACATTCACAATTCGGTTAAGATTACAAAAGACTGTACAATCTATCTATTAGACACAAGGTAAATGATCAAAAGAAAGCAAATTGAATGTTCCCTTCACTTTCTAAGGACAACAAAAGCGCCATTTTTATTTATTTTGAAAATTAAAAATGTTTACGAAACTATCATGCATATAAATACGCATTAGTGATTTTCTAATTACTCCATTTCTTAAACCTCAAAAAGGTTTTTTTACACAGTGCAAATGTCAAACACTCTTTAAACTCACACGTATATTTTTTTTATTAACAGCACATAATTAAAATCGTATTCTACCTTTTGTTTTAGTATTAAAACAATTTAACTCGTTTGAATAAATTAGAAATAAAAACATTGAATTAATTTGTGGCTATTACGACCCGGTGAGCAAAATAAACTAATCCTTCTTTTCTCGATGAAATTGCAACTTCTTCCAATTAAAAGCGAATTAAACAAAGACTTCCCAGAAGAAGAAAACTAGGTACACAAAAGTAACTTTTTACAATAAAATCAGGATTTGTATTCCAGTGCTTAGGTAAAATTTCGAATCCTAATGATTTCATTTTTTTCACTTTCTCTTATGTTATAGATTGCCCAAAGGTCTTTTAGTACGTTGGAAATTTGATTGTTTGAAAAAATAATGGTGAAATGTGTTAATCAAATGAAATAAATTATTAATATTGTAAAACAATAGCAGTTCAGTTTTATTTTGAACTGATAATTTTAGACGAATAAAATTTTGGATTCTTATGAATATAAAAAAATATATGCGTGTTTTTTTTTTTCAAATGTTATACAGTATCATGCACTGTTAAGTTTTTGAAACACATTCGGTGTAAAATTTAATTATATTTCATTAATTTTTATCAGAAACGTACGTAGTAAGGTGAATCCAACGCCCCTTACTGGACTGAATTGGCTCCATGTGTAATTTATAGTTGTTTAAACGAATGTAACGGGGTATAATTGAGCACTGATTTCAAAACACTGAAAAAGTCAAAGAAAAAATAAGAAGGAGTATCTGTTAGCCATTTCTAAAGATGAATTGAAATAATATTTCGAACAGTGAAAGAACTGATGGAACAACTGCATTACTTGAATTACAGATTATTTTGAAGGCGATCAAGCTTTTTTGTAAAATAAATATGAAATTATATGTCATGGCCACTAAAGTACCTTGTCACCCTCTTAATTTCGAAACGCCTGCTATCATTTTAAACGCTGTGTCTAGGTATGGGACATAGGATATGCGCTACCAAATGAGACTATTGTTTATAGCTCCACCTGGTTAAAAATTGCTGAGCTAGCTTTCGCATCTCGAAAACGCTATGAGATAGAAATAAAAAGGATAAATACATTGTTCTAGAGCGCTAAAACGCGCTTTTACGTTTTTTTTCTGCATTACACATTTGGATCCGCGTTTGAATTTTTCACTTTGGAGCAGAGAAGTCGATTACGAAAATACAAATGTATGGTTAAATCGTTCTATTTTTCACATCCATGTCAATGAGGTGTCTTTCCAGACGAAATTGATAACTCTCTAAAACTTTGTATTTCACTTTTTTCATCTACCTCGTTTTTTTTCGAGATACGAAAGCTAACTCCGTAGCTTTCCACCAGGTGGTGTTGTGAGCGGTCTGGTCTCACTCAGTAGCGCATATCCGATGTACTATACCTAGACACCTCGTTTATACACATAGCAGCAGCCGTTACGAAATTAAAAGGGTGGCATTTGATTTTGGAGGCATACTGCATAGCTCTTAAATATAAGTTCGCTTGTGTTCTTTTTTTTTTTTTTTTTGAGTACTCCCTCGCAGTCCATTGTCCCAACTTAAAAGGAAGAGAAAATAATTTAAAATAAGGAGGTTTCAATCTACAGAAATTATGACAAAAACATAAAAACAGGTAATAAATACAAAGTGCATTAGTTAACACATCCTCTGGATTAAAACTGCGATGAATTAAATGCACCTCCCTAATGTTATATTTATCCTAAGACACGATTTACTAAATTCAGTTAATATATTGATTAAAAGTTTATATGCAACTTAAGAGAGGACATTTTCCATTAATAATATAGTTCGAAAATGTAAAACTTCTTACTTTGTCTTCAAAAGGAAGAATTGTATTTCTAAAACAGCATCAACCAAGAGAAGAAGCGCAGATAATATTTTTTTATAGTTCCAAAGTAAATCTTAAGCTCACCATTGCTCATCATCACCCCCTTCGATGCATTTTTGAAGTGAATGTAATTCCTAGAAATGCCACCCCTTGTACGTTTTCTTGGGCTGGTTTCCAAAAACTGGGAAGACGATTCTACTGTTGATTTAACAAATAATGTTTTTAATCTGTGACATCTGCTGATGATGACACATTTGTGGCTCAAAAGTAAAAAAACAACAACAACAACAACAAACAAAAAAAAATGATGTAGAGATGAAATCTGAGAGGTAGACGTTTTGGAGAAAACTTATTCGAGAAAAACGTTTCGAAAGGATGATTATGTGCTACAAATGAACGGATAAGATATAATAATATCCATTAGAATGTTAAACTAGGGAACTTTCTTTGAAACATCACTTTGTATTAGAGAGTGAAGTGATAGAAAGAATAAGATAAACACGATATTTTAAAGACGTCTTAAAAACATCTTGAGAATACGAATTCTCGAATTCTCAAATTTGAGTGACCAGGTTAAGATTCTGTATTTCAATTATTACCAAACTAAATTTACTGAACCATATTTGTCCTCATTTTGAACACTTTTATTTTGATAACAATTTATCCCAATGAATTTGTATTGAAAATAAAAGTGTTTAAACTGATATTAAAGTCCCTTCTCAAAGTTCCAATGTCCATCCTTCTCCTTAATTATGATTTGTTTTAAATATTTTTATTGCGTTCTTCTCTTATAATTCGATTAAAATAACGAACCTGGATTGAATAATTATTTTTAAAATATGTATAGTTTATTTTTTCATCATAGGAGTGATTTTTTAAGATGAGTATATCTTAATCATTTAAAGTACATACCGTCGCCTCAGAGCAACACTAACACATATAATACCAGGAATAACTCTAAAATATCCTAATGGTGCTCGACGATATAGCTTTTTCAAAGCGTTTTGAAGTGTAATATATTAACTGAAAATAATTTCTTAATATTTTACCTAAAACTTCTAAGAAGTTATATCGAAATCTCATTTCAGTATGTGGTTTTAATCAAGAAAGAAAAATTAAAACAAAAATGCATCTTTCTTTGACAATTATCAAACAGCATTTTCTGAGCGAATAGGTCTTATTATCTGAACAACGTATTATCATAAATAATAAGTTGTTGAACTAAAATAAGTAGAAAATTGATACAACAACTGCCTCCATTATCTATCTTACGCCTTATAAACGGTAATTAATTTTAAAAATAGACCAGTTTTGCTAGAAATTTAACCTGGCTTATTTTAATATCAGGATTTTATTTCATTAAACTAAAAAAAAAAGTGAACAGTACGAATAAAATCAAAATTCACATTGCTTAGCATGTTAAAATAATATCTATAAATCAATAATATTCCTAACCGTTTTTCTTTTTTGTACCATGACACTAAAGCCATGTGTTCGATATCAGAAACTCTTGTACTTCGTAACGATCACGAAAGTACTCTCTAGCAAAAATTTAACATCACATGGCAAATTGCCTTTATTCCTTTACGTTGGGAAGTACGCCAAGATTACGTCGCGGACAGAATCTTAATGGCCATTAATCAGGAATTGCGCTGTGCGTGGTAAGTTTCAAATAATGATCTCTGCTGGTGACCACACATGGATGAAAAATTGCGACCTGTATTTTTACGCAGTGGAGAATTTCACGAATTAATCTCTCCTTCTCGTTGTATTTAAAAGCAATTACTTCCGTCATTAGTAAATGAATTTACTTTCCTAAACAAGCTGAGGGAATCTGATGAACAACATCCGTCGCACAGTTGGGAGGGAACGAGCAATTTATTTTCCACCTGTAGTTGCGTAAGGATTTATATTTTGTTGGCAGTTTATCACTTGTGAAGGTAAGAGTAAGTGTGCCGCCTATTCCGGTATTCAAGTTTATTAGAATTTATTTCATTTGAAACTCAGTGTTTCGTCATAAACTGGGTTTTGCAAATAGTAGTCTGTCGTGAACTCTTTCTGCCAATATGTCAGAGACAGAAGGATAGTGGCGTAAGTGATTCAAACATAGCTACGACCAATTGAAGGTTTTGCAAAAACATATGCAAAAAACCATGCGGATTACATTCAAATTATCAGAGAATAATTTATATTTAACATATAAAACAGTGAAAAGCAAAGGGATGTAGTTGGACGCTTTAAAGCGTTTAAATACCAGATACTAGGTAGGCTTTTATTTATTTTTCTCTAATTCATGCTGAATTGCAGCAACTACCATTGAGAAGAGACAACATGGAGGGAGCGACGACTTTCATTCGTGAAGGAAGATCCCAAGTCACGTGATAGATTTTAAAGGAAAAAAATGGATGAAATCAAGTTTTTTTCGCTAATTTTACGCAAAACATGTCAACCATTCGTCGTTGTTGAGTCACCGGACTTGAGATCTTTTCCCAAGCTTTTGCCTAGCAAATGATTAAACTTGTTCCTCCAGGTACTAATTTCTGATCTAAGGCACCTACCTTTGTTACTAGCACTCTGTATTGCAACAAAACAGAGAAAAGGTTCTCCTACTATGTTTAATGGTTATCTTTAAAATTATAATTTTACATCCCTTTGCTTCTCACTGCATCATATGTATTTTTTTACCATGCATCAACCTAAAACGATCGTTATAACTTGTTTTAAAGTAACTTTATCACGGCACGCGGGAGCGTCCCGGCCGCCAAGAAAACCGCCGCCGACGAAAGAAAATAAACTCGACTAAGTTACAGTTTACACGACAGAACAAGTTGGGCTTTTCACCCCTCTTTATCTCAACCCCATGAAGAACTCCAGAGTTGATTTTCGGTATACTCAATCTCTAGTGCCCCTTACGACATTCTTTGACAGCGCTACAGCCTAGACAGCCAGACCCCTTTTTGCTCACCAAGCAACCACTTCACTTTGAAAAGTTTCCCGCCAAACTGGATAAACTATTTAAAGGAAATCCAGGCTTTCTAACGGAAGTACGTGTGATAAAAGAGGAGAACATGGAGGATGATAGTTTGGCAGATACTTGGCAGGCAAACTAGATATCATAACTTTTTAAGGCTGAAGTTTTTGGGTTTAGGATGAAGGCTTTCATTTTTGTGCGGAAACGGTAAAGGTTTTCTTGGCGGGGAAATTTTTACAACAGGGTTCTTTTTGATGAAATTTATCTTACATAACAGTCTTTCTAAAACTAATGATGGATTTTCAAAATAAAATCCATGTAACTTTATGAAAGAGCGATGCTCTCAACAGCTGAAAATTATGCTTCAACTCTGAGCAGCGGCGTTGAAACTGACATATGCCACTCTCTAAACAGTAGTTTTGGTTATTTAACATTTTCGTGTGTTCCAATATATATATATATATATATATATATATATATATATATATATATATATATATATATATATATATATATATATATATATATATATATATATATATATATATATTTTATTATTTTTATTTTTATTTCTTTTTTTGCGTAATTATTATGCTTAATGTACGAGTAAAAGTACTCGTTAACTCAAGTTTAAACTCAAGTTAATAATTATTTCAATTTGTGAAATTTCTATCTTGTGCTACTATCGTTCTCATACGTCGATACATATTTTTCGAAATAAAGCAAGAGTTGAGCAGGAATTACAGACATCATTAAAAACTAGCTTGCATGAAAATGATATTATCAGCGTAGTTTATTTTGTTACTTTCTTAAAGAACATCGACTTAGTAAGTTTAATTGTCAATGACGGTATTCTTTATTTGTCTTTTTTACGTCCACCTCGATTGCTTTTTCGTGCTTCGTCTTTTAAGAACAATCATTCAGGCTCAATCTTGGGTTAAAGAGAGTTGAAGTTACAGCGTGTTAGATCACTTCATTTGCTGAATTGCCACTATTGGTTTATTTTGTTCTGGGAAACATAAAATAATCATTTCTAAAACTGTTGAGGAAATTAAAAAATCTACGAAATTCATGTCAATAGAACTTCAATATTAAGTATACAGACTCTTCAGTCTTCATTTTCATAACATTCTTTTGCATACAAAAAACCTACAGTACTATTTAGATTAATTTATAATTATGTTCATACAAATTTGATTTATTTGGAAGTGGCTCAAATTTTCAGTTTGAATGCGCCCAATCTCAATACGGAAAGCATTAAAACAATTTATTTAAAATAGCTAAAGAGCGTGAACAATACAAAGCGAAAATCTTCCATGAAACATTTATTCAAAGCTATAGAAAGATAAATTTATCAATTTACAACTTTGAATTTGATTAAGAAAAGAATATTAGACATTGTATCTATATTATAACAGATAATTTCTTCAACTGGAACATTTTATATAGTCAAATCTACTATCAGCTCAAAACAATCTCTGCTACTTATTGTTACTAGTATGAATCTTCTAGCAATATATGACGAGAAAATTATATTACGTACAAAAATACTTCCAGGAGTTCAAATGGTGCTGGTTACATATACACAATGCTTTTTTTTTTTTGACTACCAATTTCTGTAACCCAAGAAATGTCTTTGGGAGTGCGCACAACTTTTTATTTAATTTCAAAGAAAATCTATTTTTTTTTAATCCAGTTCATCTTTACTTCAATCTACCTTTTTTGCGTACTTTCTAGTTACATGATAATTAAACATATCCGAAACAGAATGCTTATTGTTTTACTCTATTAATATTCTACAAAAATCAGTCACTACTACTCATCTCACTAACCTATGGCCCGAAAGCCTGACAAAGAAACCATTTTCATAATTTCAACTGACCAACTATAGTTGTGCTCAATTGGACCACCACGGGCTTCTCAATATCCTCTTTAACTTTAAAATTCTAGTAACAAACATGAATTTTTGTAATTGAAAAATAAAACTAGCAACACAATTTCACTGCAGAACTTGAAGTTTAAATGCATAAAAATACCGCCAAATAAAACACAGATATTCAAATCAGCACTAAACTGAGTTATTTGATTTTGATCCGGAGCCAAATACAAGATGATAACCCCGGCTTATTTTGATTTAATTGATCAAAACACGTTCTATACTCAATCAATGGTTAACGCAAGCCGACATTACGTAAATGTTTTTAAGTAAGAAATATATTTTATAAAAAAAAATCTGAAAAACCTAGATTCGTGGGTGAACTGTGAAACAATGACAAATTATAGAGACATTTTTACTACCAACATTGTAAAAAAATGTAACTAAAATAATTGAATACTTGTACCAGAGATAAGGCTTTAAATCGTTCATATAAAGTGAAAATATCGTGAGCAAAACATTTATTTTTATTTGAAAACTAGGTTCATAACATGGCAAGTCAATTGACAGCCTATTTAATAGTCATCAAGCTTTTTATAAACATTGTATGATTTTATGTTACAAGTTTTCTTAAATAAACTAGCTTCTTCAGGCTGTTTTGCTTTCGTTATCCTTTTTTTTTGCGTAAAGATTTTCAAAAGATAAAAGTGAATATTCATTTTGACACTCGAGACAGTCTGGAATGGATAAAATACTTATATGATAAGGTTTATATCATTTCCTTAAAACAGTCATAATAAAAATTGTTGTAGTCAGAGCATTAGTGAAAAAAGTTGAAACATAAAACATATTTATTCCACACTAACGGAATCATAATAGGTTCTTAGTGCTCAGTGTTCTCAGAACACAAAAGCATTTTGTAGCAACTTACACATATCAAAATCATAAGTGTCTAGAAACATTTTTAAAGGATGCAAACATTTCAACATTTATGAGTTGATGTTAAATGGCAAACGTTTCTCTAAAGAAGAAAACTGTTACTAGAGGTTTTATAAGTAATTTATTACTATGCTTTAATTCAATAAATATCTCACCTATAATTTTATCGATTTGGATTATGGATATAAATAAAGAAAGTTTTTTTTTTAAATGGATATCTCTATACCGACTATAAAACAGTATTCACTTTTAAATTTCTAAATAAAGAACTTGTTTTGTTTTTGTCTCTTAAGCAACTTAAAAACGATTTCCCTCGCAGACTTACTTTTTACGTCGATGCATAGTTCTATTTTGTACATTTGTCATATTATTATATCAAGGTTGATTCATTTTTTTAAAATTATTAGCGCAAGTAAAACTTTAAAGTTATTTCTGTTTTGTTTCCATAATATTATTATTCATTGTTATTATTTACGTTTTTAATTTAATGATTTTAAAAATGTTGTAAATTAAGCTCGTTAATCAAAAGTTACTCTTTTAGAAAAAAAAATCACTAATATTTTTTAAGCTGTTAATACATTTTGCATCATTAAAAATACAGAAATAATTATTTAAGTGTTGATTGTAAAAATTTAAAATTAATAATTAAAAAAACTAAATTAATGCTTTATTTTATATTTTTGATTACGGCTACATTTTTTATAGTTAACTCAAAAGAGATAAAGTAATTTTTATGTTTCTTTAATATAAATCAAAGGTGTAGAAATTTTAAAATTTACTATAAAAAAGGACGATTTTAATGCATTAACTAAACGTTAAATATAACCTCGCATATATTTTTTTTCTAAGAAAATTTAAACATTTAAAAAACTCACATTAAATACACAAAAATTACGTTTGATACGCTCAGTTAATTACATTTTTAATTACAAGAAAACTTTATTAGAATAATTACTTTGTCATTTTTTTAGTTGTTTTTTTTTATTCTCTAAACTTAAAAAACAACGCGAAACTCTTCCCAGACGATATACTTCATTAAAACGTTAATTAGTTACGCAATGATTTTCCTTTAAAAGATTAGTGACGTTCAAATTTGGGTAAGGCGAGGAGTGTTTGCTTTGATTCGATTTCCGATAATAAACGAGCGCGTGCATGTTACAATGAATAGAGGTGGTGATTACAAGCAAAACTAAGCTCGCGTTGTTTCTAATATAACTAAATAGTAAAAGAGGTTCTGAGATTTAGCGATGCCGATCAGTTTAAAGATAAAATTTGTGGGAAAAACTGGAACTCATTTAGATTATAAAATGTGTTAAGTCTGGAAATAACAGCGCTCTGGCTTCAAAATGAATGTTTTACATAATGGGAAATATTTTGCTTATGCAAATGAAAATCTTGTGAATGCAAACGGGTAATCTGAGGAACCATAATGCTTTAGCATGCAAAAGAGCGATGCGTTTATATTAGATAGATTACACCTTTATGAAATAGATGATGCGCCGAAATTGTGGTTTCTCGGTGAGATTAAAAAGGTTGGACTTTAGAATAAGTATATTTTGAAGGGAATATATAGTCATCTACATATGTGTTTTTATAGGTCTTGTTATGCACATAGCCTACGCACAGAAAGCACAGTTATATTATTCATATAAATATATTTGAAAAGATATATTGATAATTAATTACAGTCTTTTTTACACTTAAATGAAAAAAATGAGTAAATTATTTGTGAAAATGTTATTTAATATTACATTATATTACCTTTGTTTTAATAATTATCAACTTTTGATTTGCAATAGGTTTGACAGGCCCGTAAGAGAGAGTTGGTCTAAAAATAGGGCGGGTGCATCAGCGAGTACAAACTCATATTGAATTTTTTTTATTACTATTTGAAAAAATATATGTAAATACAAACATACTGTTTAGTGAAGAATGATTATACACTAGTTTATTTAAGAATAAGAAATTCCATGGTTTCAATGCATGTTTTAGTCAATGTCGTATTATAACTTTAGCGTCACAATACTGAAAATGCAATTATTACAACTGCTGACATTTTACAAAAAGGCAAGATTATAAAATAAAGTTTATAAACTATGTCGCAAATGCTAAAATATTGAAAATCTTCAATTTCGTTAAAATACCTACATTAATCACTAACTTGGCTTTTGCTCTTCTAAACAAGCATATATTTTGTAGGATTCACCTGAAACGTAACTTATAATGAGAGAACGTTACACATCATTTTGTACATCCGTTGTAAATAAAATAATATATTTCTTTGGATCTGAATTACATTCTTAAAATTTGTTTCACCTGTAGACTCACTGTCTACACTACAGAAGTTTTTATCCGGTATCTTGGAAGTTACTGCACTTTCGAGCTTCACGCTAACGTAAAAGTCATTTCTAGATATTTGATTTATTAAAAATTATTTACTATACATTTCACTTCAATAAACCGCCGAAGCTAAATTCAAAACATAGTTCAAAAATGCAAAAAAAAAAAAAGGTGTTTTTTTTATTTTTTTTTATTCGTCATGCATAATAAAAGTTATAAAGTTACAAAAACAAATCGCTCTCTTATGTTTCACAAAGACTACTTTCATTGCTGAAGAGTTTTTTCCAGCTTATCTGGATCCCTAAATACTCTTTATTTACACCATTTAACACCAGCAGCCATGTGCTTAGATGATAAGAGCGGCTTTGTCTTAGGCAAACGCTATCTGAAACTAATTTGTAAAGTCGTCGTAAAGGGTCATTATTAGACCCACTTCTTTTCTTTTCCTCTGCAAATATTTCACGCTTTGAAAAATACATTTCTTCGCAATCCTTTTTCCATTTTGTATCTTTCTGAAGTTACTGGTTAACTTCTTTCGACACTTTTTTAAGGAAACACTTCTGAGCACATCCTACTCACGTTCATAATATTTCCCTTATTTTGCTATACACATTTGTAGGGTTAGTTGGGGGAAAAGAACTATGGATAAATGGAAACAAACTCTATTACCACTCTTTTAGTAATTTCTGAAACTAAACTGTTGTTAAGAAAAAAATGGTTTACATACAGGACTAAATCACAGGCTAGGTTACATACATACCTTGATTAACATACTAGCCTGATAAATTTTTCCGAATTTCGGTGTACACAGTGGTAAAAGTAGTTGGGGCAAAAGAAATATGGGGTAAGTGGAAACAAATTATGTTACCACACTTTTTTATTTAATTTTTGAAACTAAACTCTTGTTGATTGCAATCTTGGTAACATACAGAATACATTCCAAAACTAAACCAACTGTATAAGCGTATTCATGGTTTAAAGATGATACTGTAAGAATAATAAAACATATAGTTTTGTGAAGATAACTGGTTTGAACTGGTTTTACTCGTCTAGTGGAGGGTTTCTAAAACATGTATCAATTAATTTCACTTTGCCTGTGTTCTCAAGAATAAATGAAAACAAAAATTTTTTTTTTTTACCTTTTTCTTCCCTAATCTTCTGGAAGATTAAGTTTTGATGTAATTTACACCATTGTGTGCATTTTACATAAATAATGTGCACAATTTAATTTTTGTATTAGTTTGCTTCTGAAATTGTATCATACTACGCTTGGATGACTCAGCGGGTCAGTTAGGACCAACTGGTCACATATTGACTATTTGTGGAATAGGACTTCTCAAAATTGGGAAAAATAAAACACAGTATTTCTTCTTGCCCCAAATTATCTGGAATAAATGGAAATACGCTGGGAAAAAATGAAACACATGCTTTATCTCGATAACAGAAATCATGAAGTCAAATGTTTCACACACTCCTACTTCCATAAAGTGTAAAATTAAAAATAATGCTCAAAATTTGATGCCTCATTTCATCAAAAAAAAAGGGGGGGGGGGGGGGGTTCAGGATGTAAGTATGAAAAATTGAAATTATGAGCCCAATTTTTGCCCTATTTTTTTCTCTTCGTGCGTGTACAGGTACACAATACGAAATGTCAATGACTCAGAATAATCTCTCTTATTAACGTATTTAGCAGCGCGCAAGTTAGAGCAATGGCTGTTCTTTAATTAGTAGAAAAACAGCTGCATATTTCAATGTATTCAATCATGTTAGCCAAAATATCGTTATCTGAAAATTACTTTGATGTTTTTAAGGAATTAATCATAAGTGTACTAAATATGTCTACAATACATTTATAAATGCTCTCAAAACATTTAGACGTTTTCATTATATTTTCCTAAATCCCGTAAATGAGCTAACACTTTAGTAAAATTAAACACATTATTTTTACATTCTTCATTTTTTTTTTAAATCAGAGGTGTTCAACTTCGCCCACATCTTCCTCTTAACTGTCATTCCTGGTCGTAAAGTATCCTCTTAATGGAATGCCACCCATCCTTCTCTCCCTACCTGAAAGTTTTAGCATATCAGTTGGCCATTTGCCTCCATGTTGTCCCTTCTGTGCTATAATCAACATTAATGATGACCGGTGCAACTTGATGTTTATCTTTATCAGAATCAAAGAATTTCTATTTAAAATAATAAATTAGAGGCTTTGCTAGATTTTCCTAGTAAATATATTCTCCAGATGCCAACTAATTCATGCATTTTTTAAATATTCATCTGTTGCTAAAGGCCTTGTAATCTTGTAAGTATTACTTCTATATTTAGATTTATTTTCCTTTAATTAAAACATAAAAGTGAATTTTTATTTGCGCTTCTATTTTGATCGTACTTAATATTATTCTTTAAATCATGCCTCAATTATTTACGCAAAGCTTTATTATGATGGTTTTTCACTTTAATCAGTACATTAAGTTGCCTTCCTCTGTGTTTAAGGCAATGAAGCTGCTTTTGAAATCCCGTAAAAGGTGCTGAAAATTATTACTCAAATATTTATGATTTATCTACTTTGCACACGTATGTACTGAATGCTGATAACGGAATGAACCAATACTTCTCGTTTAATGACCGCGGCAGAAAAATTATGACCTGATTCACTGCAAATGTAGTCTCTGTTTATATTTAAGTAATGTATTATTTTTCGGACAATTATTTCAATTTCAGACTATCTAAATGCATTCGTTTTCTATACTTCAAAAACGTAAAAAGGAGAAATACGTAAGAAATTGACTTCCCAATTTCTAGTTTTAAGGAGTGAAGATAAAAACTGCATTATAGATAAAATTAATAGTTTACCGAAATTTTTTTGAAGCTAGATTTCAACTGCTACTGCTTCATTTTTTCTCTTCCACTAAATTTTTTTTTCAACGAATTAATTTTTATTCGGTTGTACTAGTTATTCATTGTGGTAAATGAGAGTGAGCGCAAAATATCGTAAAACTGATCTAATTTAGGAATGTTGTCAATATTAAATTGCATTAAAGTCAATTACTAAATGCAAATTGCCATTTAAGTCAGTAGCATAATAAGAGGAAATGTATTTTCATCAATTACTTGAATAATTTTATTATCTTAGCATTGACAATCGAGAATCAAATTGCGCAAACGTACACCACTCGTTTTGGTAAAATTGCTGTAATCAACTTGTTTCTCCTTCTTTCTTTACTTTATTTATTATTATTATTATTATTATTTTTTTTTTTTTTTGAAGATTTTAAAACGGACAATATTTTATTCACCTTTCGATTCCTTTCCGAGCTTAGATAAAAATATATGTGTCGATTTTGCAAGGTAAAACTAATTTTAAAAATATCATGGTTCTGTGGTTTACAGTTATTGCATATAATAAACTCTACAGTTTTAAACATTTGATTTTCTTTCTTACAACCATTGCTTTGCTTCTGGTTTTTTCCCCGAATATTTATTTTTGTGTTTAATTTATCAATGATTTGTTTACACGATTTATTGATTTATATCTTGAAAATATCACTAATCCTGAATTAAGATGAAATGTTTCAGTATTTTTAGTTAATATTTCTCAAACTAGTTGGCCCTGTAGAATATATAATTTATCTATTTAAAACTTGAACAAGTCTTCACAGAATCATGTTTTTCGCACTTTAATAAAGATATTATATGCCTTAAAATACCTTTATTGCACTTTAAAGTTCACATTCCAGCAAAAGTACCATGGTTTTTACACCACATATCATTCATTTTAAAATATCAGACGGATTTAAAAACTAGCTGATGTTTGCATCACATGACTTCCTTTTACTCTAATTTAACGTCATTTTCTTATACTTAGCAGTTTTTAATGTGATTCAATAGTTTACTCTCTAAATATCCTCAACAGTGGCAAATTAAAACCAAAAAAAAAAAAAATAAAAATAATAATAAATAAATAAATAAATAATTTTAAAAAATCGCCAAATTTGTCGCCAAGTTGGTGACAAAACTTGGCGACCAAAGGACTGGCGATTGATCGCCAAGTGCCCGCTAAATTATAACACTACTTGAGTTTAGATCGAAATTAACAACGATTTCCCTCAAAAAAAAGGCAAAAGACTCCTTTTGGAGCATCCGAATGCAATCAAAAATAGATGTGCACAGCTAGATACTGCAAATAGACCCCATTAGGAGTCAACATACCAAATTTCAACTTTCTAAGACATTCCATTCTTGAGTTATGCGAAATACACACGCACACACACACATACATACGTACATACAGACGTCACGAGAAAACTCGTTTTTTCCTCGGGAATCGTCAAAATGATTATTTCGCGTGTCAATACGTTCTTAGGTTCTTATCCACGTGTGGTCGAGTCGAAAAAAAGACTCAACAATTATTCGATGGTGGTCAAAATAAAAATTAACGTCAATTTTTGAGTGAAAATTTTTTCACGAATACAATACTTATTTTTTTGTAAAAGGAAGTAAAAAAAAAATTAATTGTACAGATTGCACACTTTTCCGAGAAAGTATAAAATACATAAATGCTAGAAAAATTCGAACCTATATATTTCATACAAGAAATAATCAGCTGGGTAGAGGAAAATTCCCAATAGTTTTAAGCTTTAAATTACATTGATATATATCTCCAAACCAGACGGTAGAAGGAATTTTAACATGTGTTCACTCTCCCAAAAAATCAGACGCTTTTTCCGAGACGCATTGCCAAATGCTATTAAAAAGGAAACGAAAGTAATACAAAGTTCGAATGCCTCTTCTGAATTTTCAGAACCCATCAAAAAGTAAAACTTCGATTTTCTAGGCCGATTATCAAAAGTTCCCGCTTAGACTGAGAAATGAAAGTTTGATCTTCAGAAAGTAAGTGAGTGTCAAAACTTATCTGGCTCTTGATATGGGAAAATGTATTCCAGATGCATTCCGAGGAGCGAGTTTCAACCGAGTGATAAATATAAATTTGCAACGTTACAGGTTTGAAGTTAGGAAAAAATATTCCTGGACTGCAAATAACAAAGTATGAAACTATTTTATATGTATTTTGTTTATTCCTAGCCGCATATATTTGATAAAATGTAAAACTTAAAAATATTGTTTTGTTTTCCCTTCTCTGAGAAACATTCTTTTATTTCGGAATACAACTTGATTTATTCGATAAAATCCAAATGGACTTGAATTCTTTGAGTATGTGTTTCATTTGATTCTGGTATTATCATGAAATGTTTTTCTTTCTCTTAAAATGAGTTGTGATAAATATTCACATTTACCCAATGCACGACAGCCCAACCAGACAATGAAGATATCAACTTTTTTAAAAGCAAAATAAGGTTCCAGTTTTGTTTCAAAAGATTGAAACTTTGAAGTAGTAAATTCCTGTTATACATTTTCCAAAGAAAAATTAAAAAAAAAAAAAAAAGAAAAAACAAGCAATATCTCTAGAAAAAAAAAAGAAAAACATCGTTGTATTGAATAAGCTCTTTTAAAAGCATGAAAAAAGTTCAAAAACTGAAAATCAATAATTTGAAGGATTTTCACCGTTTTTAAAGCACACTGTATCCTTGAAGAAGTTAAAAATGTTTACTAAACATTAGTTCAAACCATTTTCCTGGGTACATTTAAGTGCAAAATTTAATCACAAAAAAATAACATAACTGGATAACAAAAATATGTTTTAAACACTTTTCCGAATTGAACACTTTTCCGTAAGTTATTATTATAAATATAATACTACCTTACAAAATTAATGTCACATGAGGAAAACTGATGCTCCATTTATTTTCTTAACTACTTATTTAGTTAAAATTTACCTAACAAACAAACTATTATGTATGATAATTAGCGGCTGTAAAGTTTGCTCGTTAATTCTCTTTACGATATACATTTATGAAACCAGCGAATATGTTATTTAAAAATAACAGCCAATTATTTTAAATGATTAGAGGTGTTGAGTTAGATGACCTCTCATTTAGCTAATAATTATATCCTACGCTAAGACTTATTAACCGTATTTAAGAAGAAATTACACTTAACCCGTTACAAACCATTGTGTTTGAAATCTTGAAAGAGCAAATTACTTTTAAAAATTAAGTCTGATATTTTATGAACGAGAAATAACAATTTTTGGAATAATGCTTAGAATAAAATGTAACGTTTTAGTTGAAAGTTGAAAACTTAGTTTTTCACTTGATACTATCTTTCACATAGCAATCTTATTCCAATTTTTTTCTTCTTATTTTTTTCTTCGTGCGGCAAATAATTTAAGCTGTGAACAAAATATATTTAGCAAAAGCACACACTAAAAGTGTCTTAAAGTAAAATTAAAAACGCAAAAATGAGTTTCTTTTAACATCGCAAACGAAATTCTAGTCGACAGAACTAGTTGATAGAAATCCCACCACACTTCAATCAAGAATCTTAAATGGAAACTCTCCACGTAATGTCAATCTTGTAAAATATACACTCGATTGAACACTATGATTTCTTGAGTCATCTAGTCAAGTGCTCACCAATTTATGATGCTACTTTATTTTGCATTCCGTTTTATAATTTTAGAACAAACCTTTAACAACATCGCGCCAAAATTAATACGATTTTAAGTTTACTTTAATTATTAAAAAGATGTATGCAATGGTTCTACAACACTGAGCGTTAGCTCTATGATTATTATTTTTTAAGACCCATTAGGAAATAAAGTAAAGCGAAACATCGAAACACAGAAATTCAATTTAACGGTTTTAGAAATTTTTCACTGACATTTCTGTCAGGAAAGATTAATTCTAAACGCAATTCTAAAACCAAAATAACTGTTTTGAGCTCACGCACAACTTTTCACTTTATTTATTTACTTATATTAGAAGGATATAATGAAGTATTTCATTTCTTACTAGGAGAAATAGTGCGGGAAGTTTCAAACATATCGCTTTGTGGAACGTTTTGTTGTGGTGCTTTTTAGTAAAATGCTAAAAACAAGGCTTGCGATCGATAAGTAATGTGCTCTAGAAATCCTACCTTGGTAAGATAATTTTCTCTGCAATAGATGCAAAGTTCTTTATAATGTTCTAAGCGACACAGAGTTGCGAGTTATCCTTTTACCTATTTATATCGAAATTCAGTCAGTCATACGGTACACTGCAGAAATAAGCTACTTAAACATTATTCAATACCATTAACTAAAATAAATATGACTTATTTTGAACTGGTAAGATCTTATTATACCTTAAACAAAAATTAGATTCTTAGGGTATTCAAACAATAAACACTTTACTAACAATCGATGAACCTCTCTACTTACGTTTTGATTTGGTCAGTGAGTCTCTCTTACATGTTCTCTTACCAACCCATGAATAGAGAATGCGACATTATTGATCTTGCCGTATAGTAATTTTGCCTAAGGTTCTTCTAGATTGAACTGGCTACAGTTTGGAATCCCGAACCATGCAATGACTATACATTGTATATAATACCTAAAACTAAGTGGTAATGTTTTAAAAGTCTCTTATTTACCCCACTTATTAGACATTATATAGAACGCTTAATGAAAACATAGAAAATCATTTCCGATTTGTTTCGAATATCACGTGGAATTTTGTAGTTCAAAATCTCTTTCAAGTCAACTATGTTGTAAGAAGTAGGTCACTTTAAATTTCGCTTTTTTTTTTTTTTACTAAAATTGTGTTACCCTTAATAAGGAAAGAATATATTTTTTTGTACAACTTAAAGAGAAAAGTTTTGTACTGATTTATCTTTACACAGTTTGACGAAATTATTTAAATGTTTCTCATTTTTTCCTAAATAAACTCTGCAGTTTTTAAAGAATTGACGTTATTTATATAACAGCCTTATCACCACCTGTTTAAATGTTTTGCCAAAACAGCTTTAAATATTATGTGCAATGTGTAGGCAAAGTATATGACAGTTAACATTATTCATACTTTACCTAAAAACATCTGGTTTACACATGGGGTTTCTAAATTATTTTTACGAAATACGACGAATCATAACATGAACAAAGATGTATGAACATGACATGATTGATGACAACATGACCATGACATGAACATAATTTTTAGGGTCTTCAAACAATTACACTTCATCAATCAACATAGCCAATAATAACGTTGAAATAATGGGTCTCTTTCCACTCTGTGAAGTAAAAAATATTAAAGTTCCAACTCGAACTTAAACAGTAATGAGAAAGCAAATGAACAATACCAAAAAATGCACAATCAGATTCCATGTTCACGAAGGACTAACTGCAAATGCTCAAAAATGGATAATCCTGCGTTGCGTTGATGACATCCCTTCGGTGGTTCCCTGTGCCCGTCGCTGAAGTGACTTAACCAGTTCAGTATCCTCGAAGAAGTGGTGCTATTGAAAAAGTGACACCGTCTATGACGCTCTGCTGTTGAAAGATCAACGTGTGCTCTAATTGCCATTTCCAGGCACCAACTAAGAGCAAAATGCCACTGACATTTAGTAGAAATGTTTCTCTTTAGTGGTAAACTCTTCAGTCCTAGGAGATATGATGCGTTGTCAGATACAAACTCACATTGTACGCAATTACTCGCACTGCTTTATCTCGCAGAAACCCTCTGCACTCTCCTCTGTCTGCCCCTCAGAACCAAATGCAGCACTATGTTCCAATGTAATAATTGTTCATCTGGACGGGTACTATCACCTCTCTCTCTTATCTTGTAAAATTAATTTAGAATCACCCTGTACACAAGGCCTAGGCATTGTATACCCAAAGTTGAGGACACGCATTAGAGATTGTGATGAGTTTAAACAACTCATTGCTCTCAGTTATGGTTACAGTGATCAAATTTCAAATTTTTGAAACGTACCACCCGATTTTTTCTTCCGGAAAATACTGAAAACTGGCAATTGGCAATGAAACGATTGGAATTTGACGAAAATTTTTTGCTTAAAGCAGTTGCAAAAATGATAATTTTACGTCTTAATGTAGAAAGCAACAGTATTTTTTTACAATCTTTGCATAATTCACAGGTTTAGACAATAGTAGAATGACCAATCACAAAAAACCATGAGCAAAGAATTGCGTGTAAAAATAATGTTTAAAATGTTGTGTTTGAACAATGTTTCTTCCCTTGGAGGTCGAATAAGCAAACGAACAATGTTCATCTCAAGCCAATCGTTCCAACGCCATTTGTGTGTGCGTGTGTGTCTTTTTTTTAACTTTACGAATCAAATCACTCAAGGATAAAAAAGTGTTGCGAGCATAATAACCGCTTCTGAAATTTTGTTTCAATTAGTTAAAAGGACATGCAGCTATGTAAAGATAGTTAAAATCAGTCCGAATTGTGTATTGAGTTTCCATATATGAAATTTAAACTTCAAACATCTAAATGAAAATATTGTGAAGTACAAGGAAAAAAATAATAAACTATGAAGCGCTAGTTTTTTTTTTTTTTTTTGTATCTTGCAAATGTATAGCGTTGTTTCGCAAGAATAAAAAATTCAAAAATATTGAATCTACGTGCTTGCAGAAACATTAAGAAAGCATTTTTTTTAAGGAGAAAAGTCAGTGCTTCCTGATGTTTAAATAGTTTTTTTTTCCTTTCAAAGATTCGCGATTCTCGAACATGCAAATGCGGGAAGGAGAAAGCTTTACGGACTCCAAGAAAGCTTTTTTTGCGTATTTACAGCCCCACATCATTTTAAACTCACCTACTGCTGCTTATGTAAGGATTTTAAGACTGTAACAAAAGCTTGTATAGCGTAAAACACCTTACGTGCCAAAAATATAATAAAAATATATGTATAAAGCTTATAGTAGCATTCTTAAAAGAGAAACTCATCATTTACTTCGCGCTATGACTTTTATTTAAAATTTCCACAATTTTTAATACTCTTACCTGTTAGGAATTTATAGTTTAAATTGAAATTGACCTTAAAAGACATCGGCTGAACAAACCAAATTTTAAGTGTTTATATATATATATATATATATATATATATATATATATATATATATATATTTATACATTGGTGTTCAAAAGTTAAGCATAATTGTTATTTATGTGAGTAATGTGAGAAATATACATCGAAATAGGGGGGATAATGCCCGCCCACATCATTACTCCTGCTGACGCAAAGTGATGTCTTTCTCTTATATTTTGCGGTTGGAAACGAGTCCCCTTTTCTCTCCAGATTGTTAGCTGACGAGAATCACGCTGTAGAGTAAAGTGAGACTCATCACTACTCATCACTGAACATCACATTAGCCCACTGTCCCAGACTCCAATGCCGATGTTGCAAGCTCCAGTTTAAACGAGCGCGTTTATGCGCTGATGTGAGAGGAATGCAAACTGCTGGTCTTCTGGCATACAAACCGACATGATTGAGTCTCCTGTAAACAGTTTGCCTCGAAATTGTTATTCCTGTGACGGCTTTGAGCGCCCCACAGGACCCAGTTCTCTGGCACAGCTGTCCCTATGACGTCGTACAGAAATTGCCAGAAAACGATCTTGGCTTGCGGTTGTGACTCTTGGTCGACCTGGTACTGGTCGGCGGGTAACATCTCCCGTATTTGAAAACCTCTGCCACAGTCTCGAGATTACACACTGAGGCACATTAAGAATACGAGACACTTCAGTTTGTGATCATCCAGATTCTAGCATTCCAACGATTCTTCCTTTCGCAAACACGTCCAATTGGCGTCTTTGTGCCGTTATTAGTTCTGTTTCACCAGATCCAATGGTTCTTGGTACAGCAATTGCATGAAACGCGCCTGAACTTTCTAAAGCGTGCGAGCTGTTTTATCCACATTCCGAAACGCGCACCTAATTCGCGCATGACACCATCGACTATACTATTTTGCATAAACATATTGTTTATCCTTAAACCAATGAATCTCCATAAGTAACTTTATATAATTTTACGAAAATTTACAGATTTTTCTCGCATTTTATGAATTATGCTTAACTTTTGGACACCAGTGTATATATATATATATATATATATATATATATATATATATATATATATATAATATATATATATATATATATATATATATATATATATATATATATATATATATATATATATATATATATATATATATATATATATATATATATATATATATATATATATATATATATATATATATATATATATATATTAGGGTGGCCCTTAGCTATAGGGTATTTTTCGAAAGTTAAAATTTTATTGCTCCCAACCTCTTCTCTTGTTCCAATGAATAATAAAGCAGGCTGTGTAAAATTTCTCTTCATTTGGACAATTTCTAGGGGTGCCGCAAACGACTTGAAGTTCAGCAAATCCTAGAAATCTCGTGCTTTTTTTAACAATATTTAATTTTTCTTTACTAACACAACAGCTTTTAGAGGATAAATACATTTTATTATGACAAACAATTTCTACAGAACCAAAACACAGCGGGAACAAGCGAATGTTCAACATTATTTTTTTCTAAGTGAGGATTTAGTAGCAGTAGGGTATCTTTTGCGATCTTCAGCAACAATTTGTAAAACAAATTGTTTTTCATTTTCATCTTTTGTTAGAATATTGTTGTATTCCTGAATTAGTTTGACCCCTCTTTCTGCAGCATCATTCACAACAATTATTTTATCAAGTTTTTCCTTTCCACTTGTGTAACCAGGGTCATCTTTCCAAGCTGAAGGGTCTTTGTTGAGAAAATCAGAACTTACAGAAAATCGGGTGAGGAAATGTTTTGTAACAGGTGTCACAAAAGATGAAAATTCGTTGTTAATAAACTTAGAAAAATTGTTTTGATGTGGAATGTATATCTTTTGATGGTTTTCTGCTTCTTGCGATTCTTCATCTTTATCTGCTTCCAACATAATTTGTACCATGTTTCTCTTAACCGAGGTTGGAACATTATCAACAAATAAGGATAGAGCCATAGTTTCAGGAGCTAAGTACCAGAGATGTTTTGAAAATTTTTTGAGAGCAACAATACTGATTTCTGTATCAATATCCTGGTAATCGATCAGTTGACGCATAAATAGGAAATCGTGATATGGAGCTTTAACTGCTTCCGGGGAGAGAAACCAAGATCGAACGTAGACTCGAGCAAGAAAAATACATATTCTTCTTAAAGAGTTCTTCTCCCTTTCAGATAAGGGAAACTGATCCTGAAATAAGTAAATCTTGAGTGCATAAATGGACTTTGACATCCACCTAGCATGACTTACAGCTCCTGGCTTACGAAATGATATTCCACACTTTGGAATCCCACCAAGAAATATCATACTTAATTCCAACAGTTCTCGGTAATCATCGCGCTGTTGTTTCCGAGCTGAAAGGTGTTGATCAAGAAATTCGAGCATGGTTGCACGAATATCATGAGGTACTTCATTGCTACCAGTGGTATAATTTTTTTTGTCGAGTTTTGTCCAAGTTTCTTTAAATCTTTTGAAAAGTGGCATGTCTGGACCAGAAGTTGCACTCATTAGAGAGTCAAAACATCCCTTTAAAACTAACTCAAAAATGTGATGACGACAAGGAAGGTACAGCAGATCACGATCAAACAATTTTTCTAGATTAATACAGGCACCATTTATTCGGCCTGTGTTGCTGGCTGTTGTATCACAGCAAAGTGCTTGAATTTTATCGTTTAATCCCCACTTTTCAACTGCTTCATAAATAGCCATGGCTTGTTCTTCTCCTGATGAGGATGGGATTTCAGGAACTCCCAACATTTGCTCCTTGCCTTGGAAAGTTACTATTATTGCCAGTCTGTCAGTTTTTTCGACTCCTGCAAGTGTTGGGAGCAATTTTCCATCCCAGTGTAAGACAAGCTCTTGGCAATCATTTAAATTAAATTTTTTCTGAATTTCCGCATGTCTTTCTTCTCTAAATTTCTTTCGGAGGCGTTGAAGAGAAGTTCGATTAATGATCAGGTCTTTAGTATCAAGTCCAAATGCTTCTGCAGCAGCTACCAGTATGTAAATTCCATTTCTATCTGTGATTTTACATCTATCAAAAACTTCAGATAGACGAGGAGTAAAAAAATGCAATGTACCTCTAGTTTCTGCGTAAGTCGTACTGTCCGTACTCTCAAGTGTGTCTATATCAGTTTCTGGTAATTGTTTATCAATGACAGAAGAAGGGCTGCTACTGTCGTCAAAACCGTCACTGCTTGGGTTGCTTGAAACTATATCATAAGATGTGTCGACTAATTGTCGTTCCATTTCTTCATAAGTTCGTTTCTTTCGGGCAACTTCTGTTCTGTTTTTCTTTGATTTCCTTTCTTCTTTTTGTGTTAATTTTAGGTCAACACCAACCATGGAGCCCGGTCTTCCTTTTTGGCGCTGAAGAATTAGAAATTTCCTATCTTCTTCAATTTTGATGTCTTCTAAAGCATTTGCATGAGCAATATCGAAGAGATCGTCCATAATTTCTTCAAAAGAATCTCTTCTCATTTTTGCTTTCCCTGAAGTTCTCGAAAAACTTTTCTGCAAATGCTTCCATTCATCATGGAGTTTGACTAACTTGTCAACGCAGTGATCCGTTCTTTTAGTGGGAATTCTTGCCTTTTGCCAAAAAACAGATACTTCTTGAATCACTAATGTTGCACTTTCTTTTTTTTGTCATATTTACAACTTTTATATTGTAAAAAAAGACGCTCAAGACTTGTCTATTCGATGGTAGCTTTGCTCCAACAATTTGATTAGAAATGTTGCCAACAAGATCAATGTAGAAATCTTTTCTCAACTTGTTTAATGAGCTACCGGAAGACGTTGATGCCATTTTGCAAGTCGGAGTTGATAATGACACGAAAGTCAGGCGCAAGTTACCAGCAGCACTCTTGGGGGCTAAGGCCCCTAGGTGCTCTATTGTGGGCAGCTGCTCCCACGCTCACCCAAGGTCGTCTCTCACCCCCGCTTAACTTTTGACCTCTGACCAAATGTGGGGTCTTCTTCGGAAGGGGATGGTGGGAAACGGTTAAGGGGGATGGGAGATATACTGGACAGAGAGAGGACTGATGTTCGCCTAAAAGATGTTTCAATTGGAACTCTTATTTTGTACAATTCATCAAATTTTCTTCTAAATAGATGTAGATCATATGTATTGTGACTCTATTTAAAACTTGGGATTAAAAAGCAGTAGTCTTTATCATATCAAAGCAGCAAACTACCGTAAAAATGAAACATGTTCTCGGCTCGACAATTGATTTGTTTCATGTATTGGAATAATAAACGATGGAATGGTAATGATGGTAATGAACAAAGACAAGGTTATACTTAGTTAGAAAATAATCAAACGAAGCACATAATAAAAAATAGAGTTAATTTAAGTTTATCCAATCATTTGGGAAAAAAAAATAGGATTTGATTAATAATACAAACATTATATTTACTATCATGGTCCTAATCCTGATATATATGATAATACTGAAATTATATTTTTAATTAGTTTAAAAATTACTCATAAAATTAAGTGTGACTACAAAAATAACTCAATTAAAAAGTTGACAGGGAAATTTTCATAAGATTGATGTAGAAACAATTGCAGTAGCAAGAACGCGTCATGAGTAGTGAATGGTGTCTTGGTCAAAAAGCTTTGATACCACAAAAGACGTCAGAGGAAAAAGGGGGGAAAGACATAGAAAGTCTCTGAAAAAACCAGTTAGAGCAAAATAACACCTGTAAGAAGATATAGGTACGTCAAAAATGTAAATATGCGAGATGCTTTTTTTTTTTTTAACTTGAAAAGATTTGAAAAATTCCTTTTTTGGAGAAAATTTGATAATTTCATGCTTGTTGCGGCACCCCTTAAACTTTTCCGATTGAGCTAATATTTTGAACACATCATTTTTTTGTCCATTGGAACAAAATAGGGGGTTGGGAGCTAACTTTTTCGAAAGTTGAAAAATAAGGGCCACCCTAATATATATATATATATATATATATATATATATATATATATATATATATATATATATATATATATATATATATATATATATATATATATATATATATATATATATATATATATATATATATATATATATATATATATATATATATATATATATATATATATATATATATATATATATATATATATATATATATATATATATGTATATATATATATATATATATATATATATATATAATATATATATATATATAATATATATATATATATATGTATATATATATACTATATATATATATATATATATATATATATGTATATATATATGTATATATATATATGTATATATATATGTATATATATATATATTATATATATATATATATATATATATATATATATATATATATATATATATATATATATATATATATATATATATATATATATATATATAATATATATATATATATATATATATATATATATATATATATATATATATATATATATATATATATATATATATATATATATATATATATATATGACGAAGATAAATTGAAACAAGCAACAATCTCGAATACTAAAAAAAAATATTTGCCGAACAAGATACATTGCTCCACAAAAATAGGCAGCATCGTTTAGTTGAACAAAGACGTGAATCATTGTACACGCGAAGTAAGTCCGCTCAAATTAAAACATATTTCACATCCTTGAAAGCTTCTTCATTTTATTACCCTTTAAAATACGAATGTGTTCAATAAATAGGCCTTCGTTTTATAGGAAAAAAAAAGAACAATATCAGTGTCTTGACAAAGAGAATCATTCTTCATTTCCTTAAATTGATGTACAAAGAGAACAAGAGTGGCTGCTTCTGTTTCCTACTTTTATCAGATATCGGATCATCGTTTGCTCTTTGTGATTAATGGAAAGCAAAGTATCTTTCTTTGAGAGGATATATTGCTAAAAGACTTTTCCAACATACATTCTTTTTTTTTCAACTAAGTGTTTTATTAGAATTTGAATTCAATTTGGAGATTAGTATTTATAGTTTTTATATACAGCGGTACCCCGGTTTTACGTACTCCGTCGGACTACTGATAAAAAACGAGCTCAGCGGGAAAAGTTAAAATCGGAGAGTAGAAAAATTTAAGCATATTGCTTAAAAATTGACACTTCCCAATGGAACAGGAGAAGATATTTGTAACGTTTATATGATTTTTTTTTTTTTTTGTACCCAATTTCTTTTATAGTTCGTTTTTTACTGTGAAGCTTCAACAAATGAAAATTGTTGTAGAGTGTTTACACTGACTAATAAAAAAACCTGAAATAGTGCTAAAACAGCTTCAAATAGCTAAGAAATGAATTGATCTTGAAACAAAGAGCCAGATGGAACTATGTGACTGTTGCAGAGGAAATATGAGGTGACATGTTTTAAGAAAATAAATTAAACTTATTTTCTGCAAAAAAAAAACATAAAAAGCATAATATAATGTCAGAAGGGGTAAAGTATGAAAAGGAAAATATGAAATCAGGGTTTTACTATATTTATATACAGTAGCTGATCAAAAAACTGCATCAGTTTAATGAATTTCTGGAGAAATAAGAGAACAATAAAGCAGGCGATAAGTTAAGGGGTGTAAGTGGCAATGTTAAATTAAATTAACTATAACTAATGGTTGTAGAATCATGTATTGAGGCAGGAGTACTAAGTGGGGAGGGGGGGCTGCTATACATCATAATTCAGAAAACCATTTTAATTTAAAGCCTAAAGTTTTAATTTGCACATTTTTCACTCACTTTCGTCCTTCTGATATTAACTGCCTCAATTGTTCGGTACCTTTTTGTCACATAAAAAGTATACTATCCATTTAGGAGACCAGCTACAAAATAATGTAGCCATTTTTTTTTTTAATCATCCATCATCGTAAATGACGAGGAATAAACTGTAAAATTCAGTGATTAGTTAACTTACTATTTGCAATAATTTCATACGTTTTTGTAAATTTATACCTTCTCACTAAGATATAAGCATTTCATTCAAAATAATAATTTTTATCGCATGTTTTTGACAAATAACACGCAGTTTTCCAGCCCGGCTTAATAAACTAAAAATTCGATAAAATACGAATATTTGAAACTATTTATCACTGCGCATGGTAAAAGATAGCAGTTTATGAATTTCAAAATATCATGTTCAATAAATTTGGTACTCATATAAAATTTCAATTGACTATCATCCAAAGTTAAAAAAGATATCGCGCAGCTTAGCAGTAGCTCGAAATCTCCGTTTTCCGGACATCACTAAAATTGTTTTTAACTAAACATAAAAAGAAAACTATTTCACTTACCTCTTAAAAGTTTGCCGTTTAAAAAATACACCAATTTGCACAATAACACAAGCTGCGTCCATTTTAATTACTATATACGATGAAATATTTTAAATACCTAACTAATTATATACGATCTCGTAATTTTTAATAACCTTTTGAATTCGGGACCTCCTACAATCTACTACCTAACGTAACTGGATAGTTTTAGTTTTAAAGACTAACTTTGTGTTTAGTTTAAATTAGTGTTTAATACAGGGTTCAGTGGTTTGTCAGTTACGGTAGGTAGTAGTTTATAGGAGGCCCGACTTCAAAAGGTTACTAAAAATTAAGAGATCGTGTATAATTATTTAGGTATTTAAAATAATTAAAATCAGTGTTTTTTTTTTAATTGGGTGTTTAGTTTATTTTTGTACTGGAATTGTAAAATAAATTTGATTGCGTTTTGGTAGCAAATAGTATTTAAGTGTAATCGGTTATTTTTTGCTTTTTAGTTCTTTAGTGTTTTTAAAGGCGGTTTCTTTTTTATTTAAAAGTAATTTTTAATTTTATTGAAACATGTCAACTGAAGTATACCTTTTATAAGACAATAGATGCAGAACAATGTCTCTCTTATTTCTCAGTGTATTCTTTAAAACTTAATTTTATTTTTCAAATGATGCGGTTTGCTTCTAAACAAGACAGTAAAACTTTATTGTGTTAAAGAAAGCATCTAAGCAAACGAGAACTCAAAAAAAAGAATTGTGGTCATAAAAACACTGTTTACACTTTACAAGCACACTAATACATAAACTGTCGGATATAACAGGTCATGCTACAAACAAAAATGATTTCCCACATAATTTTAGATTTCAAGAACAGTTTAAAGCAGTTGTTGGAGTTTTCGACCAGCAGTTTAGTTGCTTCGCATGGACCAATCATTCTAAAAATCAGATTTGGAAATAGGTAGAATCCGGGTTCAGTTTCTTTCGTTATGTGGATGCAGTACGTCATCACTGCGTTAGCAACAATTTGTTTAATGTGATTCTCTCTTTTATTTAAATTCTTTCTTTTGAAAGTAAAGTTTTATTGTCTTATTCTGACTCACTCTGTGTAAAAATCTCACTCAAATGAAACAAAAAAAAAAAAAAAAAAAAAAAAAAAAACTGTATTAAGTTTGTAGAGTAATTTGATGAAGATTTGCTTAGTTACTTTAGATTTTAAGTTCAATAACATTTTATTTCATCTACCTTGTTTTAAAATTATTTGAGTAGGATTTAAAAAAATCATGTTACATTCCTAATTTAAAAAAATGAATTAGCACTACAAAGCTGCAAACTAGTAAACCTGACATAATATCATATTTCTTACAATAAAACCTTTTCAGAAAATGATATACGCTTATCTACTCAGTCATATGGCATCTTGGAATAAGCATTAAGACAGATCTTTTATCAAATACAAAAAATCGGAAATTTTACGAGAGATCTAATAAAAAATGATTTCCAAAGTAAGTCATTTTATTTTGTAATTCCAAAGCATAATCAATTATAAACACGTAATTACCAATATAATCTTTGTTTGCGTCAGCGTGCGTTTAGTTTTAAATGATAGTTCTCGAGACACTATTCATTGGATATGTTTATAAATTAATTTAAATTGACAAAGTAATTGCTTACAAGCTTTAATATTACTAAACGTTTTCTCCGTAACTTTTTAGCTAAATTACAATAAGTAAATAAGAACAGAGTATCATTAATTAGAAGAAAAAATAGTTCTTAAAAATTTAATTAATTAGTCAAGTTTGAAGAAATTAACAAAGTAAGGGATAAAAAAAAGTACTAGCGTAAAATCAAATAAATACAAATTATGTAAAACTAAAAAAAACGTTGATTGTAAATCTTGATCAAGATAAATATTTTAAAAGTGAAAATCGGAAAAGAGCATATATTCTTTTTACTGTACTCAAAGAGAGACTTTGTGCCATGCGTATTGATGGATATCAGCTTTCGGCGGCTGCTTGTCAAAGAGCATGAGAACTACCTGAGATAACTTGTTAATAGCTGGCACGAGTTTTCTATATTCCGCAGCAGATTTCAGCCGGAACCAATTATAATAGAGAGACGCCGTTAAGTTTTGATGATACACATTTTAACTAATGTGAATATTTACAATCTAGGGTCGGAGCTTTAAACCTTTTAGGCTATGCACGTCTCTTTGAGCCTCCCCCCCCCTCACTCATATGCGGTTTAAAAATGTATGAGGATACGCCCCTTTTATAATGGGTTAATATTGACAGTACTACAGAAAACTACAGATGATTACAATAACTGAAAATTATAATTGGAGTAAATCTAACTCGGCAGCTTCGTAATACTATACACATAATTAGGATCTGCATGGCCTTCACAATGCTATCAGGTTTGGTTTTCTCAAGCTATAGTTAATAAGTAGAATTGTAGATGTTTTGACCCACAAAATTTAACATTACGGCTGGCAACTTTATTTTGAACATATTACCTACTACTTTAAGTATAAAATCTAAGAAGCAAAGCGGGAAAGTTTGTTTTTAAGGTTATTTAGGATTTAGGTGAGGCTGGCGTACACCCCATTGCACAGTTTCACTACATAAATAAGGGGTCTGATACTGTCACTTATACATTCGACCACTGCATTGAAAAAATAATTTTCAAGAAAAGTATTGTCATATAATGTTCACCGAAGACTTCGAACATTTTTTATAGTTTTATATTTTGATATTTTCCCCGGTCTTTGCTGGTTTGATAGCAATGAGTTATGATGTATTTTTCTTTCAGAGAAGTTCGTGTTTAATGACATAGTTTTACAATAATCCCACATTAAATGCTCGATAGAAGAATATTTTTTATATTTATTTTAGAATGAATAGATTCGTTCTTGAATGACCAGCTTCTTTTTCTCCTCGTTTTTTTCAGACACTACTTAAATATTTGAGCAGACAATATTTCGTCCTCTAATGAAGAAACTTAAACAAACGTCTGCTAGTACTTTTTGCTCATTTAGTCTTTTTGTTCAATAAAGCAAAGTAAAATAAATGCTATTTAGTTTTTCTGTAAATCACATGCCGCTGGAAGGTTTCTGCACGAAGGTTTTTAAAAGCACAATAAATTTTACGGTAGATTACAATGGCGGAAATGCTCATGTAAAATTATGTGAACTCTTTATGGAGAAAAACCGTACTTTCTTATGAATAATACTTTCTTATGAATCTAATTCGCTTAACAATGTGTGAAAATTTCAACATTTCGGATGCTATAACCATTAATTGGATATTTATGTCGACAAGATTACAAATCAATTGACGGTATACTTTCCACGAATGACACAACTAATGTCTCCTTTATAAAAAAAAAAAAAAAAAAAAAAAAATCTGGATAACCAGTCAACATTGTTTTTCTTTAATCTATATCCAACATAGAATATAATTGGAACTGGGAAAATTTTTAAATTTCAAATTTTGAGGCGTGTGTGCGTTTTGACGTAAAATAAGTTCATTTTGCCCGTTTTCGGAGAATTTATTTATGTTTTGTGTGAATGTTTATCTGTGTTGTTCAATTTTAGTCCCAATATTACTAAAGAGAGTTGAGAAATCGAAATTTTTTTCTCATTACTTGTGACTTCTACGTCTTGAGAACAAACGGAATCAAAAATCGAAATTTTTTTCTCATTACTTGTGATTTCTACGTCTTGAGAACAAACGGAATCAAGCAAGAATTGGTCCGCAGGTAGAGCTTAGTAAATTCGATTTTTCAGACTTTTTGTTAATTCGATTGTGCAGCCGATAGGACAATCGAACGTTCTCCCCTGTTCATTGTGTCATCTGTATCTCAAGAAATAATGCTATGGTTTAGTTGAAAATTGAATAAAAGTATAACCCTCACCACCCCCTACGACGCGCAGTGGGGCGAAAAAACCAAAAAGAGCTTATAAATGGATTCGTTTTCCTAAATTCAACCGATTGAGGATGAATAAATTTTAACAGGCCTACCTCTTAGGCAATCAGATCAGGAATTTTAGAGCCCTTCGTCCTCTACGAAGCAAAAGGGTGCCTTTAGAAAGTTGAAGAGCAATGAGCGCGGGAATAAAAAAAATACTTTTTAACAGTTGATATTTTTACTTCCTTTTCCAAAAAGGGAAGTATTATGTTAGCGAAAAAAATTTCACTCAAAAATCGACCTTAATTTCCATTTTGCTCACCCCCGAATGAATGCTGAGTTTTTGTTTCGACTTGACCACACGTGGATAAGTGCCTAAGAAAATAACCATTTTGACGATTCCCGAGTTAATTACAACGAGTTTTCTCGTGACGTGTGTATGTACGTGTGTAATTAGGGTGGTCCAAAATTTCGAAGGTGAAAATTTTTTGAGTCCTACCTTCCTATTTTGTACCAATGTATTAAAAAATTAATCAGACAAAATTTGAAAACATTTCGATAATATTTAGAGGTAGCTCAACACAGATAAAGTTTGCATCATTGCTGAATAGAACGCATATGACACACGACCATTGACCTCACTAAGGTAAAATACAATTGCTATTTTTATTAACAAGAAAACAATTGCTTTATAAAATTGCTAATTTATATAGAGACTTCACAATAGCCATTATGAAAATACTTTTGTAAGTACAAGTATATACATAAAATCTATTCCTTTAACCGTCGTGATCGAATAAATTTTCAACTTGTTGTTGCTTATGTATGTATTCTTAATTGTTTTGGTTCTGGTTTCACCACTGATGGAATGGCAGTTTGCACTTATTTTTGAAATGCATATGTCTCTTTACTTTAAAATAACTGAGCATGGCAAATACATCAATTAGATCAAAATCAGAGGTTTATCTTCTTAGTTCAACCATAAGTGAGCTGGCAGGTAGTAAACTACCTTCAATTCGTATGGCATTGGATATGTTTCTTCATAATCATATTGAATTAAAGAAAACCGCAAGAGAATAATTCAAGAAATACAATAGAAGAAATAACAAAATTGTGGCAGAAAGTCAGAATATCCATACAAAGACCCCAAAATTGTCAGCCCAATTTAGAAAAACTTGATTAACAATGGAAGTTTTTGAAAAAAAAAAACATAAGTACAATGACACAAAAAAATAAAGAAGGTGAGCTTTGTAAGACTGGGGCCAAACTGACAAAGTTTCTGCAATGTGCTTTGACACAACGAGTGTTAATGCCGGGGAAAGCAAGGGTATCCGTGTTTTACTAGAGCAAAAACTAAAGAAAAGGTTACTATATTTTCCATGTCGACATCACATTATGGAATATAATTATTGGTGTGGTGTTTAATAAATGTTTGGGTTTTTCTTCCGCACCAGACGTACCTCTTTTTAAACGATTCCAGGCCTTCTGGGAATTCATAGACAAATACATCATAGGCATCAACAATAAGGACATTTTAGCACATGTGACATATGTAAAGGATGACACAATAGTATTTGCTGAAAGATGACTCTACATGACAAGCAAGCGAGAGATGATTATTGAGAATGTCTTGAACTATGCTTAATATTTCTCGTTAAAGCTCCTCCACATGGTATCAAATTTGTAGTACCTGGGGCTATGCATCATGCTAGATGGATGTCCAAAATTTTGTATTGTTTCAAAATATGGATGTTTAGCTGTCAATTTACCATCACGTCAATAGAAGAAAAGGGATCGCACAAAATATGCATATTTGTTGTACGTGTGTATTTAAAGGCTTGTATGAATGCTTCTATGTCTCAAAATGCACCGTATAACGATTTTAATGAAATCTTTATTGAAGTATAAAAAGATTGATGAAGACATAAGCAAAACTGCAACGCAGAAACTTGCCAATCACTTGTAGTATTTGTCAGAAGAGCTCGTGGCATTAGCCCTTTTTGCCAATAAAGTGCCACACTGCATTAAAAGACAGATGGTGAAGGCGATGAATGAAGTAAACTGGAAAATAATGTAGTGAAGCGCCCTAAGATTTTGCTTAAACATTTTATGGATATGAAATTTGAAGAACTTGTGACAAAGGGGTCAATTTCATTTTTTCAAAGCATAGGTTGACATGACACCTTCATTCACGTAGATCCAGAAATCTGAGAGCTTCAGGAGGATTTTAAGAAAGCAAAAAGGATTATTCAAGGAATTTCAGTGGTTAATGATAATGCTGAAAAGGGTATAGCCCTTATAAAAGAGTTTAATAGAAAAATGACACGCAATAAAGAACAATTCCAATTCTTGTTGCAAGTTATCGCAGAACATTGACGAGCTTATCCCGGATGTAAAAAGCAGTTTGTAATGTGTACTAAGGAAAGCCATGTACATAACTGTTGAAATATTATTGTTATGTAACTATTTTTGACTAACAAAATGCTGACAATTTTAATTAAATAAATTATATACTTTTCCTAGCGTCAATTTTATTTCTATCTGCATTTATGGCATAAAATGGTAAAATGCGGAACTTTGAGGCTATTGAGCTACCTCTAAATGTTAAAATTATGAGCTCAAACTTCACAATAATTATTTTTTACTCAGATGGAACGAAATAAGGGGGTAGGACCAATAAAAATCAAGAATTTTTTAAAAAGGGCCTTTTTTGACCCACCCTAGTGTGTATGTATGTGCGTATATGCGGATGTGCGTATGTACGGATTTGCGTATGTGCGTATGCATGTCGCATAACTCAAGAACGGTATGTTCTAGAAAGCTGAAATTTGGTACGTAGACTCCTAATGGGGTTTAGTTGTGTACCTCCCCTTTTGGTTGCAATCGAGTGTTTGTAAAGGGGTCTTCTGCCCCTTTTTGGGGGAAAAACATCGTTAATTTTGATGTAAACTTAAGTGATGTTACACTTTGGGAGACACTTGGCAAGTTATCGCCAGTCTTTTGGTCGCCAAGTTTTGTTGTCAACTTGGCGACAAATTTGGCGATTTTTTTAAAAAAATCTGGTTTTCAATTTGGCCATTGTTATAGATATTTAGAGAGTAAGCTACTGAATCACATAAAATTGCCAATAATGAGAAAATGACATTAAATTGGAATGAAAGAAAGTCATGTGATACACACATCAGCTCGTTCTTTCTTATTAAAGGACGGTAAATTTAATTTGTCTCGTGTCCAACGAGTAATAGGATAAAAATAATGAGTAATCGAATTCTCAAACCGAAAATCGGTTTTGATCAGCACCGAAAACTTGAGAATTTAAGTTTTTTTTTTCAAAACTCTACAAAAAAATTTCCTTTTATGTACCCTTTGAAATTAATATTAATTAGTCATCTATGGTCTTTAGAAAGACCCTGAAAAGGAGTTAGTTGCGTCAAACTGAGAACTTTGGACCCGGAACTCAAACAAATCTAAAAAACTCCCTAATAACATGCCTATGTAAACGGATCGCTAAGGATGTGGCACAATCAATCGTTCTCGAACGATTATTGCGTCTTCTATGTTTGAAAAAGTAATGCTACGGTTTACATGAATCTCGAATAAAAGTGTACAAAATCCTTATAATAGTGATAATTTTAAATTAAAAAGCAGCTCTGGTGATGAAATATTTATGAAGAAATTTCTATTTACGAAACACAAGATAATATTGATGATGAAGAAGAAAATATAGCTTAGTCACAAAATCTCCAAAGTCTGGAAGTCTGAAAGTTGCTAATGTAAATAAAAATGCATCTCAACGTGCAAGAAAGGATATTAAAAGCAACAACTTTTATTGACTGAAATCATATGTGGTTAAAGCTATTACTGGGAATAAAGTGTTTTTCTTTTTTTTTTTTGCCATCTTTAAATAGACGCAGCGTTTTAGTGTTTCCAATTTCTTCTCAACTTATAATGTTGGCTAATTCACTAAAACAGATCTGAATCAACTGTTACTTTTATTTATTACAGCTTTAAAGGTAAAAATAAAATAAATACATACAGGATTTCACTAAATTTCACAGACTTAATTGTTCTGTAATTCGGTTTATTATTTTCCATCAAACATAATTTAATGTCAGTAGATATCACAAGATAATTTATGAAATTATTAAAAAGTAGTTTGAGATTCAAAATATTTTCTCTTTACATTTTTGCAGATTTTAAAAATTATTATTGGAATAACAATGTACACCTAGAAAAACAATTCTGACAATAATTTGGGCAATGAATAATTCCTAGGAAAGTTTTCATTCTTCAGAAGTGTCGTGTAGCAGCACCTCTTCAAAATGACACACAATTTATTTTTTACCCATAACTAATTGTACATTCTGGAAACGAAATCCAAAAATGCTTGAAAATATTAATAACGATCAACCTCTCTAGTTCCAAGGACTCCATTTTGTGAAAAATAAAGCTTGACAAGTTTGTGAACTCTTTTCCATAAGCCTCCTTGTAAGCTAGTGTCTTGGCCAGCTGTTCCTTGAAAGGAAATACTTTCACTGCGCAAAACGCTCATTTGTATGACGCTAAGTGCTCCATGCTTTCAGGATTAGCTGTAGTTATGAATTGATATTATGTTCTACGTATATATATATATATATATATATATATATATATATATATATATATATATATATATATATATATATATATATATATATATATATATATATATATATATATATATATATATATATAAATGTGAAAAAAAAAAGAAAAAGAAAAACTTTACTTTCGCGTCAAAATTTTCAAAGAACCATGCTTTTAAAAGTGTATTTAACTTCCTATGGTAGCTTCATAGCTGACATGTGAAAAATAAATTCTAAGCGTCTATTGTTTGATAATTTTTTAATTCCCAAAACATTTTGTATAAAAACTAAGATAATGTTTAACAGATATAAGATATTACCTTTTACAATGATTCAATGATTGTTTTCTTTAATATTTTTAAAAAACGTGCAGACCTCTAAACATTAAAAAAAAGTGCTCTCTCTTCTTATACCGACTGCGCGTGCGCGACGCAAAGGAGGGTAAAGTGTTTATGAGTCTATGTATGTATGTTTGTTCCTATCTGGCGTAGTACAGGCTAACACCTACCAATTTTGATAAGCCCTTTGCTACTCACTACCTCATATGACATTGACTACATTTCAGTTTGCACATTTAATTGTTACAGTTTCACTCTGGATTTCAAAAAATAAATATATGTTTTAAAATCTGTAAAAATTTGTTTCATTACCCTCGGTCATACGAAAAGTTATGAAGTAAAATATTTATATCAATTATTGATTGCAACGCTTAAAACTTGCAGTTGCTTTTAGTAATTTTATGTTCGTTCAAAATCGAGAACCACAAAATGTAAATGTAAATTTTGAGAAAAAAACTTTGTACGTGTAGCTTACACTGTAACGCCTTTTTCTTTTCCTCTTTTTAAATGTTATTGCGTGCTTTGAAACACACATAAATCCAAAGATTATCGTTTCATTTGTACTGTAGTATATATATATATATATATATATATATATATATATATATATATATCCCCAACCCCATAATTCTCGCAGTGAGCAAAATAATTGCACCAGGAGGAAAATATGCTTTTTTTATTAATTTGGTTTCATCAAATATTTTAATCTTTTTAATGAAATAGTGTTATTTTGTTTCACACTTACTTGGCGTTTGGAACGAATAGTAAATAAAATATTTTGATCTATAAAAGCTTTTTAATTTTTTTTTTTTTTTTTTGAATAAAATAGATAGTGTCAGAAAAATACTGACGCATGAGTTTTCAGGTCACTCGTTTTGACACGAATTCTGAAGAGCTAACAAAAATATTTAAACACATGTTTGATGACAGGTTAGGAAACACAGTTTGGTATGGTTTTTTGCAGGGTTGGAAATTAAAAGTAAAAACAAATAGGTAACTTTTGACTTAAATTTTAACAATGAAAACAGCACAAAAAATTCAGATCTGGTATTGTTACCAGTTACTACATAAAAATTTCCTGCAATGGTTTTGCGAATCCATCCCCTCCATTTCAGTCCACTTACATCTTAATATCTTGCCAGAATGGAGATATCCCACCTTAAATTTTCTCTAGCGTGAATCCTGAGTGTGAAAAAAAATAAAAATAAAAACTAAAACAAAAAAAGTTTTCAATGGCAAAGATTAATTCGATGAACGAAGCATTTATTTCCACGAAAGCAAGATACAGAGTTATTTTCCCCAACGTTTAAACATAATTTTGACACTCATTTCAGTTGAGTTCAATTTGTTATTTTGTGAAATATTGTGCTCTTAAGATTTTATGCAATTACACTGTCAAAAACTGTTCAGTGCTCTGCAGCACTTATATAATGCCAGAGTTTCAGTGTCAACGTTCTCAAATGGGATTATCCTGGCGTGTGGGTCCCTATTTGCATCTCAGGCACTCCCAATTTCTTATTTTGATGACGTGGACACCTTGGAGACAGATGTGGATACCAGGGCGTCCATGTGGTCCTTTTAGGGAACCAGTTTTAGACAGAATATTTTCAATTAAGTAACAAAAACAATAATTCCTAAAGTTTGTATATCTACTCGTGTTTAAACATGGCCGATTTTACGTTTGCGATTTTTTTCCCGGTAAAGGGTTCGCTTTCTTGTTACGAGATTTTACAGTTCCAAACCCCTTGAAAAACAATGGTGCCAGGATTTTTCTGACTAATAAGTTAACCAAAGCATGTATGAGTTATCGCATTTCCTTTCATTTAGTTATAGTTTCTTACATTTGCATTACATTAAAAAAAATTAAATATTACCTTTTGTTGTATCTTTATATACTAATGCTAAGAAGTATGTCCAATTAAGTTTTGCGTGTTTGCTTTTGCAGTATTTCATTCATAACCTTTTAATTTGTTGTTAATATTACTAGTTTCGAATATATTTTGTTTACTTTTTGCTCTGTGCGAATACTTAAAATAAAAGCTACCAAAAGTGTAAAAGTCGCTATACCGTTTTTGGGTGTATTCAGGATTTTAAGTCTAAAGCTTTACAACTAGACCGAAATTTACTTTAAAATGCGATGCCGAGTTTAATGCAAATTTTGTGCACAATGCTAGTTTCCACATAACTAATGTCAAATATTGTCGATTTTTCTGTTGTAATATTAGCTGAACTGTCGTAACCTAGAGTAATTCGCAAAAAAAAAACTGAATGAATTATTATTTTGTTTCCTCCGAAATTTAAGAAATTGTGACAGCTATTGCTTATTTTCAATTTAGTAAAAATGGTAATTTAAAAATTCTTAGACTAGCAAATACATTACATTTCTTTAAGTTATACTTCGCAATATTACGTATTTACTTTTATTTTATAGAAGTAGGATGTGTGTACGTGCACAAATGTATTTCTTGTTTACAAAAATATACTTTTTATTTGGTGTTCAAGGAATTCAAGTGGAATCTATATTATTTCATTAGTGTAAAACATAGTATTATTTTGATTTTTCCTATTCTAAAAGCACATATCTTATCGTTAATTAATATGAAATAAAATATATATTTTATTGTGAGGTTTCACTTTTTAATTGGTACTTTTGCTCAAGATATTTTTAATTCAAAAAAAAAAAAAAACACATTTAACTACGAATGGAAACATGAACATTTTCTCCTTTCGTTGATCGTAGATAGTTTTCTCTGTTTTTAATTATTTATTCGATACATTTTTGTGAAAAAAAGATATTTATTTAAACATATTAAAGAATAAAATAAACAAAAAAATGTGGTAACTTTACTTCAATACTGTCATATTATGTATTTGTTCTAATTTACAGGCACATTAATGAATCTAAAATTCATAAAAAGGTAAAAACACATTTTTAAAAATGTTGCATTTGAGAATAAATAACTTCAAACAGTATTTGGTAAACACACATCCATTTGTTTTTGTTATTAAAAAAAAACTATAGTGTGAATGGGAATCATGTGGTAGAAATATAAGTTTTTCTTCCTTTAACAGAAGCAAAAAAATGTTTTCTCATCAAAATTTTTTTTTCTAACGTTGATTAATTGAAAAACAACATTTATGTGCCTGTAAGGCAAAGAACACCAAAATTTTCTTTCCTCCTTCAAAATCTAGTGTTTGTAATATACTTTCATAAGAAACACCTTAACCAATTTTTATACTCAATTCATCGGCATAAAATACTAAGATTCTGATTTTAAGAAATCATGTTGTAATCCCTTAAATTACAATCCAGGGACACAAATAATCCCAAAAGGAAAACTTTAAACTCATTTTCTGTCTAATTCAGTGCTTATGTGACTTTTTGTTCTCTACCTCGAAGGCAGAGATTTTTTAATGTTTAATGTTACTGTTCAGTATTTAAGTGGTACTTAAGGACATTTTAAACATTAAAAAAGAAACGTTTTACCAAAAACAAGAACCTAAATATTATTTTTTTAGTTTATGCTCTAGTTAAATGTGGATAATTGTCGCTGTTTTTAGTTTTTAGCACGAAACGTTAGCATGTCACTGTCTCGAAAAAAACGTACTTTTTACAGAAAAAAAATAATAATAAAAATAACTAGAGAGGTTAAACAAGATTTCTTCTTTTGCAAAAATCATAATATATCATTAAAGTCATCGTTTGCAATAGAAAGCTTCTACTATTTGCGTAATATTTGTCCTCGCAAACTCTTCTATTAGACAAACACATTATGCAGAAACTTGATGCACGTCCCACGTCTAATGCAATTATAAACATTACTTCCATTAAAAAGCTCTCATTTTGTGGGCATTAACATACTAAAACACAAAAATGACGCTTCTAAAGCTCTTAAAGATGCTTTAAATCACGGCAAAAAAATAAATGTTAAAACAAACACATTAATAATAAGCTTTGCAAAGGAAACAAACCGAATGAATTATTGATTGCTTCAGAGAGCTTCAAACTTATGAGGAAAAAGTAGAGACAGAAGAAAATAAATAACAGAGTAAAACCTTTAAAACAGCTAAAAGCACATTTTTTTTTTTTCGGATTCCAGGGTAAGATTTAAAAAATCGATTTCCATACATTACCCAAGCTTTCGGTTCTTTCTCTTTCATCTTGAAATTTATCACGAAATATTGTGCGGATAAACATTGATTCATTGAGTGCTGACATAACGATGCAATCTTTACGTCATACTTAACGGTAGAAATAATAAATTTACACTGGTACATCAGAAATCTTTGATAAAATGTTCGAGGGCCTATTTAAGCTTTCGTTGTTAATGATCTGTGACAAGCAATCAAGCCTGTCCTCCCAAGCCATGAATCATTAAGCGAAGTGATGCCGTTTAAGCAATATATATCCCCGCAAAAGAAATGTAGAAAGCTTTTTTTTTTCTTTTTTGCGTGCACTTTATTTTAATTCATAAAACCTGGCAAGATAAAATGCACTTCTCTTTTTCTTTGAGGTGGAAAAGAAACTTTCATTTTAAAATGCAACATGGAAGTTCTTTTTAGCTTTGCTTCCATAAATTATTTTGCTTTCAATATTTTGCTTGATGATATCACAGTTATCGATATATATTTAAACGTGCTCTGTTCATTTGTGCAGAAAACATTAATATGATTTAAGCTAAGTACAATTACATTTGTGCTTGAAAAGTAATACAAAAAAAAACAGCGTATAATAGCATAACCTGCAGATTACTGCATCTGCGTGTTTCGGATTTAAAAAAAAAAAAAAATGAATTTTGACATTTTGAATTCAAATTATGTTTTTCGCAATCACGAGTGTGTATATGTCGGGGTGTTTGTGTGGGTATGTGTGTGTGTATGTGTGTAGGCGTGTGTGCTTGTGTCTGCGTACAAGCATGAGTGTGGGTGTGTGTATGTATGTATATGTATGCGTGTGTGTTTGTTCGGGTGTGTGTATGCGTGTATATGTAGGCGTGTGTGTTTGTGTGGGTATGTGTGTGTGCGTGTGTGTAGGTGTGTGTGTAGGTGTAATGTGTATGTGAGTGTAGGTGTGTGTGTAGGATATGGACGCAACCTGGAGACGGTTTTCACTATAGAAAAAGCATCGGGAGGAGCCAGTCGACGGTGGTGCTGCAAAGGGAGGCGGGGGGAAATAAAATCAGCGTAACGCCAAGGACAGTCAGGTGAGAACAATAAGCAATGTGATTGCTCAAAAGAAAAAAAAAACCTTTTTGCATTACAAATTAATTGAGCTTATAGATGAAAAGATTTTGTAAAATGCCTTTTCTTGCATAAGCTTGCTTTTTTTGCATTGAGATTCTGTGTAAATTCGAAACACGTGTTAGAAATAATCGGCAATTGTTGCTATTATACATTTCTATTCCTTTCTTTAGCAATACAATTGTATTATACTTGCTTAACATTGTAGTAAAACAATGGTCTGATATTTTCTTTCAAATGAACATGATTATGGCTATGTGCCCAGGCAGAAATTTAATAAGAAAGTGAAATGAAAGTACTAAAATGTATTAAACAGAACGCAATTTCGAATATCGATGATAATAACTTATCTCGTACACTTAATGTTACACTTGATTCAAACATTTTAAAATGCTTGAAGAAAATATTAACTTTGCTTCAAAAAACTCTTTTGCTGCTAGCTGTTTGTATTTTTACTTCTTTTACAGAAAAAGAAGTATTGCATTCGCGAAAAAAAATTCACTCAAAATTTGGCCTTAATTTCCATTTTGCTCACCCCCGAATTGATGTTGAGTTTTTTTTTTCAACCCGACCACACGCGGATAAGTGCCTAAGAACATATAAAAACCCGAAGTATCCATTTTGACATTCCCCGAGTTAACTACAATGACATTTCTTGTGACGTCCGTATGTAAGTATGTATGCATGTGCGTATGTGCAGATGTACGTATGGTGCGGATGTACGTATGTGCGGATGTGCGGATGTGCGTATGTGTGGATGTGCGTATGTGTGGATGTGCGTATGTGTGGATGTGCGTATGTGTGGATGTGCGTAAATGCGGATGTGCGAATGTGGGTATGTATGTCGCATAACTCAAGAACGGCATGTCCTTAAAAGTTTAAATTTGGTACGTAGACTCCTAGTGGGGTCTACGTACCTCCTCTTTTGATTGCATTCCGGTGTTTCTAAAGGAGTCTTTTGGCCCCTTTTTGGGGGGGGGGAAATCATTGTTAGTTTCGATGTATACTCAAGTGGTGTTATAATTTGGCGGACACTTGCCGATATATCGCCAGTCTTTTGGTCGCCAATTTTGTCGGCAAGTTGACGAAACATTTGGCGATTTTATTTCAAATCTAGTTTTAATTTGGCCACTGGTGGTGTTATTTAGAGAGCAAACTATTGAATCACATTAAAATTGCCAATAACGAGAAAATGACATTAAAATTGGAGTAAAAGGAAGTCATGTGATGCACACATCAGTTCGTTTTATTACTGTAATACATGAAAATAACGAACTTGCTTTGTTCATGTATGCAAAAACTGTTTTAAGATTACCTGTTAGCATTATACTATATTCTAGCAAAGTAACTTTTCATAGTTTGATCAAACTACATTTGTGTCTACATATTTTTATGTATGTTAGCATTAGAGCAGATTAATAATTAGAGCTACTTTTTCTGCTCGTTCAAGCTTGTATACGTACCAAATAGCACGTAACTCTGCAAATTAATCAAGTTCACTGAACTGGTTTTTTGTGCTGGCTGCTGCTGCAACACTTTGCGGACATTGAGTGCATGAGGCAGATATACAATTAAATCCATAATATATTTTAGTTAACAAGAAAAAACAGCGTTATCTGATTTGTAAACCGCTGTTTAAAGTTCTTGAATCTTGACTGACTTTAGCATTTCGATGAAAATAAAATGCTTTAAATACTTTCTTTAGTCAAAATTGAACTTCGGGGAATTAGTAATTTTTTAATATACCAATCGTTTCTAATTTTACCCAAATTAAGCATTATTGGCCAAAATAATATGAGAGGGTTATTCCGTAACCTCGTTTTTAAACCTTTAAACTGCAACACCATTTTTAAAGACAATGAGCGATGTTTTAATTTAAAGATTTGTGTGGACAACACAAAAATATGATTTCAAGTAATTGAAGCAATAGTAAATTTTTTCCTTTTCTTCATGAAAACTATGTGCATATTTTTACATATAAGCAAGTAATTTAGGTTCTTTCTCCGAAAGATTCGACTACAAAAAAAACTACATTTTAATTTCATAAGTCTCATCCTCATCAACTTCTCCATTGCGTTAAATTTTACTGCTGAAATCAGCTATTAAAAATTACGATCATCGTTTTCCATTCTTATTCTATCCTTTTAAGATTGTTTTTGAGAACTTATTCCTTTTACGAATGCTTAATATGCATTTTAATTTCCATTTCGTCCTTTTCCGTTTAGCGTATAAATTAAAACTTAGTACCATTTTCTTATCAACACAGTTTTCGTCCATTAAAACATCCCTGAGAGAGGCTAATTTAATATGAAATGTTTTCTCGTCGAACATGCACTAGTAGGATTTTACTAGAAAAAAACAGCTAATGGATGGATGTGAAATCAAACCATGGAGCGATCTAGGACAGCAATACTTTATTCAAATCAAGAAATCTTAATAACACTTTTCGTATTCAAATGAATCATGATTGCTTCTTGTCGAACCGGAAAAACATCGTTTTTATTTATAAGTCATTTTTTCAGGGAGTTTAAGGTTGTTTTAATGGCAATCTAGTTTCTGAAAAAGAAAATATCTAATTCCTTTTTTTTTAATTAACTAAAAAAGTGCCTTTTTTTTTTTTTTGCTTTTCTCTTCATTAATTTTGCCTTCAGATGCAGGAGAATGTTCGTCTAAATTTAAATAAAACTTTGAAAAGATGTTTCTGATGATGAATACGGAATCAATTAATGGAAATTTCTTTCTTTCTTTCTTTCTTTTTTTTAAATCTTTCAACATTAAGTAGTGCGTCATCAAGTTCAGGGATTCGCATTTCTTATGCGGAATTCTAATTCAACGGTGATTGAAAAATTATTTTTCGATATGGAATTATTTTACAAAATGTATATGAAAGATGACGTACTTATTTAAAACTCTTGCGCAACTTTCGGTTTTGTCGTAATTACTACAAGTAATCTATACGTTCATACTTAGATAATAGTAGTACTTCAAAAAAATCTAGTGTCACTATATATATATATATATATATATATATATATATATATATATATATATTTCATATTCAGATACGAATATGATTGCAAACAATTTAAACATAAAATTTGGACTGAAATATTTGCAGAAAATTACCTGTAAATTAAACAGATAGGCACAGAGAAGCCAAACGTGTTACTTTCAACTTCTAGTCTAACCCAGAAAGGGACAAGTTCGCAAAATTAACATGGTAGGATGCTATTTTGGAAATACACCTGAGGTGCGCCACGGGAGACTTCTATTCACGAAAGTTTTTCAGTACATTCGTAGTTTTCCGAAACATTTGACACTGTCTGAAATATTAACATATTGTGTATCAAGATATTGTACATTTTTTCATTGTAAAATCAAAGCTTTTGTTTTTGCTGGTTCATGTAGTAAAACGAGCTGATATGTGCATCACATGACTTCCTTTTACTCCAATTAAATGTCATTTCCTCATTACTGGCAATTTTAATGTGATTCAATAGTGTACTCTCTAAATATCACACCAACAGTGGCTAAATTAAAATCAGATTTAAAAATAATAAAAAAACCGCCGGATTTGTGGCCAGTTGGAGACAAAACTTGGCGACCAAAAAACTGGCTATATATCGCCAAGTGTTCGCCAAATTATAACACCACTTGAGTTTACATCGAAATTAACAATGATTTCCCCAAAAGACCCCTTTAGAAACACCGGAATGCAACCAAAAGGAGAGGTTCACAACTAGACCCTACTAGAAGTCTACGTACCAAATTTCAACTCTCTAGGACATACCGTTCTTGACTTATGCGACATACATACGCACATCCGCACATACGCACATCCGCAAATCCGCATATACATATGTATATACAGACGTCACGAGAAAACTCGTTATAATTAACTCGGGAATCGCCAAAATGGATATTTCGCTTGTCCATACGTTCTTAGGCACTTATCCACGTGTGGTCGAGTCGAAAAAAAAACTCAACTTTCATTCGGGGGTGAGTAAAATCGAAATTAAGGTCGATGTTTGAGTGAAAATATTTTTCCGAATACAATACTTCTTTTTTTGTAAAAGGAAGTAAAAATAGTATCGTTAAGACATAATTTTAAATATTCTTATGTGTATTTTCTTAAGTTTCATATACCTCCATTTATTCAAATTGCCGTGTGCAGTTAAAGGTCAGTAACTGCAATGACTTTTGATATTTTTGCATTTTTATCATCTATTGTACGTTATCTTTATTGTACAAGCTAGTTTATTTGGTTTCCGCTGAAAAAAAGGAGCAAAAAAAGCGTCTAATTCCAACATTTTCCTATTGTTAGTACTGAATCCACCACACAATTCTTCAAATATCTCGAAAACTCATTTCTGCAGATACTGACGTTTACTTGCACACGGCAGCAAACTTCTCATTACTAAAACACTAGCTACGAATTGACTCCACACAATGTGATGAAAGGAAGTGATAAAAAGAAGGTCCAGTTAGGTGGTTCGCTGGACATGGAACCTCAGTGTTTTATTATTATTATTATTATTATTATTATTATTATTATTATTATTATTATTATTATTATTAGTTTTTCTTGTTTTTTTAATCTTTCATGGCTTTTTTAAAATTTCTCTGGCGCTAAGATTTTTGAAAACTCACTACGATCACGTTAATGTAGTTCTGCCGTGTTGCTTTTTCACCCAAGCGGTCCAAGTCTCGATCCTTGTCATTGATCATAGTGAAGAGCTCACCACCGTTTCTCGCTATGTTACGTACTAAAGCTTTATACTTAAGTGAAAGGAGTTTTCAGAGAAAAGTACAAAGACTAGTGGTAATATGGAACAGGAAGTTAAACATCAGTTTCGTTTCAATAAAAGGTTTCAATCCTCTTGAAAGTATTCGACTCTTTTTCAATGATACTTCGCAATTAGTTACAGTTTAACCCTTAACAGGGGAGGTGCGAACTCACAGACCGCCCAAAAGTTCATCCGATCACCCCTATTTCAGTTTCAGTCCGATTGAATGGTTTTCCCTAATAGCTTTTTGTTGTGTGTCCTTGAACACCCTCCTTGCTTAGTCAGTTTTTTTCCGCAAGTGCATATGGTTTAAATTTCATTTCCTTCTTAGAAGCGGTCTGTGAGACCGCGCCACCCCTTCAGTGTAACAATTTTCGTCTTTAGTAGACATGACTCTTAACGTTAGAAACCGCGGATATAGGATCATTTAATCTTATCTGCGTTATGTGGAAGAGAAGCAAAATATTCTTGATGAGGTTGGGAGTTGTTTGAAATGTTCACAAACGTTACGCAATGATGTTCTAGGGACAATGAATACTGAATTATTTCTCGAAATACGACACGAAATACTAGTAGTTAAAGGGCTGACAAAATGTTCCCGTAACTTGATATAATTAATTTTTTGGTGCTAAAATGTTCTATATACATTAAACACCTCAAATGAAATCACTAATAAATAATATATTCATTTTTATTACGAATAGGGGGTTATTTACTGCAGCATATGACTTTCTCGAAAAATCTTAAGACTCCAGCAAAATTTCCTCGAGAAAGTTATATTTCGATTCAAAGTTAAAAAATATTTTTTCCCCGTGCTAATAAAAGTTTAAAGAAAATCTGAGGGAAATTACAGGACTATATCTTAATTACACGATTTGTAAGAATTTTGTAAATAGATGGGTCTCTGAGACCTCACGTTCTCTGTTACGTCCTACTTTTTAACCTCCCCTGTTACGAGTAAATGTTTGCCCCTTTGCTGTTTTGAGAACTTTTAAAGTTTTTATGATTAAAAAATATATCTGAAGTTTCCATTAGTACTTAGATTTGAAAACCTTAGTAATTTTTATTTTTACAAATAGAACCCTTCGGCATTAGTAGTTCGGTTTTTAATTTGTTTGTTTCCAGCATGTAGTAGTAGCTGATTGTTTGCAAAAAGTTCAAAAATCTTCAATATAAATGAAAAAACAAAAGAATGTTCTGTATTATCCGAAAACTATACTTTGTTTCACTTTTGGTAATTTGTTTTTTTTTTTTGTAATGCCAATAATATTAGTGAATGATTACATAATGTGCATGAAAGTTATACAGAGAGTTAATACTCTCGTTCAGTGAGCTACAAAGAAATTGAAACTAAAATTGATTTTAATTTACCGGCTACTAATACAGGTAATTAATCTTTATATTTTGTTGCACACTTAGGGACCAAATGTCGAAAGTAAGATGCACCATGCACTGTTAAATGAGTAGAGCAAAATGATATTAAACGGCGCACCGTTTGGGGGTATTTTTACAGCCCCATAAATTGATACTTTTACATATTATAAATTATTATAAATCATAAAAATCCATAAACCTATATCTTACATCGCCTTAAATTTAAAAAAAATATATTTTCTCATTAATAAATACTTAGCAATTTTCAAGGAAAAGTATATTTAAAACGCATTGCTATATAAATATAAAATGAATTCATTATATTGGACTTGTCAATTTTTTTTTCAGTATATTCATTCTGGGGGCATTTTCTTTTAGAATTGCTCTTCTCTAATTTAGATATGTTTGAAGACAATTTAAAATTTAGCGGAATACATAACTATAAATTAGAACCACACTTAAAACGTATCATTTCTGGGACATATTCACAAAATAACTTTTAGGTCACTAATTTTTTAATTTTTTTCTCTATAGTCTGTATAGTTTCAGCGTTAAAGAAAACTTTGCATCAAAACTATTGAAGCAGTGTTTAATAAACTATTTAATTCTATTATGTGTATAAAATAAACATATTAGTAAAAATATATGATTTTTTGTAAAATATTATCATAAACGCAAATTAAATCTAAATTAACGTTAAAGAAAATATGGCCCCAAAAATGCTTAAAAAACTCTCAAAACACCTTTTATTTCTCCAATGTTTTTAAAATAAATATATTATTACAAAATCTATGATCTCTTTATATAATATTATCATTCGAGCAAATGAAATCTGTATTATTTAAAATATATTTTAACTTCAAAAACTATCAGTGCAGAGATTATTTAACATTACACTATCTTTAAACGCTTTTTCATTATTTATTTTTTTAAATCTAGAACAAAAATGGTACAATAGCTGAGAAATGCTGTCAAATCTCATGAATATTCAAATGCGGCTAAAAGCAATCCTGCGTTAATTTCAGACCCCATAAAAGCAAATTGGCAATAAAACCCTAAGGCGTAGAAAAAAATGCAGTCTAAAATTACCATTTTTGCTTTTTCTCACTATCCTTTATTATTTCCTAACTGTATCTCACGTACGCGTTGAAACACCTACCACGAGGTGCACACTGATTATCTCATACGCGTTTAGTGTTTCTTGGCACGGATTATTCTCTTTAAATATTTCATTTTTCCAGTTTTTAGCACAGCTTACAGCCATTGTTACACGTATATGTTCGCTAGACTTGAACCATTAGTGCTCTGGGAAACCTTTAATAAACAGCCAGCTGAGATAATGATAATTTAGTGCTTCCTCATGTCTGCCGAAAGCTTTAGTTAGAGTTATAGCCTATCTGGCTCTTAAGGCATTGCAGAAACGCCGCTAAGGAGCATTAAGAGCAACTGCTTTGAAATATTACCGTTCCTGTATTTTTAATTTAGAGCTTATGAACATTTTTTGAAAATCTCGGGGTTTGTGCAAATAAAGAAAAAAATGTTTATTACTTAATTCTATGTTTTAAACCGTTTTAACAATTTCTAGGCTAGATTTTCTCCATGAGTGGGGTAATAGCTATAATCAATATTGTTGCACTTTTAAAAGGAATACCTTGATAAACATTTTGTATGGTAAAACTTACATAAAATTTATTTCTAGAAAAAATGCATTTAGAGTTTATTTTTATAACTTTTGATCTTTCCATGAAAATGTACTTTTTAATTGACTGTGAAGTAAAATTTTGTTTCTAAAGGAGATTATTAATGGTATTAGATAAATTCCTACAAATTATTTTACAGCTTCCAGTATAAAACTGGTGTTGAGCAGAGTTAGTAACGACACATATGCAGTTCGTTACAACATCATTTGGGCACTGCTTTAACTATTTGCAGTTCAGCATTTGTTACTTTTTACAGATAAACAAACATAGTTTTTAAATATTTTTTTTTTTTCAAATTTCAATACAATTACTTCTGATTCAATAAACTCACCTGAAAAACGCTTCTTGAAAAATACCAACCTCGTCAACAATGCGTTGAGGAGCTAAATTACATTATGTTATCTTTCAACAAAACAAACAAACAAAAAAAACATAACACCTTTTAAAAGGAAAAAAAACCTTTAGAATCAATAATATCACAAAAATATTATAATATTTTGACATAGGTAATCAGTCAATTAAACATTAAAATCATTAAACATTATATTGGTCAATGCCGGCCAACAATCGAAAACACGTGAGAGATCTGAGCCCTCAAGAAATCTGAAGGGGGAAAATGGTTAAATTCCATAACTATGTTTAAGAATTCAAAATTACTTCAATAAATTTCAATCGAGCTCAGCTGCACTAATTAAAAATGATGCTTATCTGATTTACTTTGGTGAAGAAAATTATTGAGTGTTTTTTTTTTTTTTCAAACTTTTTACATGTAAAAACAGCCTCTTCACTTACATTTGAAGTTATAACTTAATAGTTTGAAATAATTCAAACTAAATGGAACATTTTAAATAAGAAAGACAACAAACTAGAACAAGGAACCCAGTTGATAGCGGTGAACGCAGAGAAAGGACAAACCAGAGCTGAGACAGCATATGCGATGTGCGCTCTTGATGCACATTTGAAGGCCATTTCGCAATTACCTATGTCATTTAACAAACTATACATTAAGTATTTATTTCTCCAGAGTTTAATTTCAACCATCCGTAGATTCAAATGGGAAATAATAAAATTTTATCAGCTCATTTTCGCGAGTTTGGTGAAAAATGAGGCAAATATATAACATTGAGCCTCAAATGGGTAGCTAAAGATATTATTTGGTTTGGCTGAAATTTGGTATGATGGCTTGGTTAGAGGGGCAACTTTCCCACATACATGCTAAATATATTTCTCAATTTCGTTTTTTTCACTCCACCCTAATATATATATATATATATATATATCAAATACTTCAAATATTTATTCTTTAATTCGGTTCGTATGCCGATAGTGAAACAACTTTCGCTCAAGTGCGGCGTTTTACCCTGAACACACGAGTGAACGAGTGATGTGTGTGTGTGAAGGGGAGTAGGGGAGGTTTAAGAAAAAAAATCTTAACCAATATTAATATTTTAAGAAAGATATTTTTCTTTGTCAAAATATATGTGTGATATATGTATCATTTAATTGCACGCTACATGATTTATTTTATTTTCTGTGCACCATAGGATCTTTCATAGCTAAAAAAATAAATAATATTTTTAGTTATAGATTAATTTTTCAACGTTACTTCCTCGTTCGAAAATAATAACGTTTTTCGAAACTATTTCTACATTCATAACTACTAAGGAGATCGCTTTGCAGAAATGTACTTGAACACACTTTGGAGAAGAATTTGGGTTAATACAATTTCATGAAAAAATAACATGAGAAAGAAAAAACTGAAAGCGTAGCAGAAACTGATTTAAATCATGACTAAAAATGAGACCTAAATGATTTTGTCACAAATTAAAAATTGCTTTCTTTTTTATTTTACAAAAAAGTTAAAGTTACTTTTTTTTCTACCTTACTGAGAACTTAAACAATTAAAAAGAATTTTACGTCTGAAGTTTGTCGATAATATTCTGTACCCATCCTCTAATCGTCCGTCAATCGTTAATGTGAAGTAAGTACTTTGGAAACTTTTTTCATGGGTTTGCAAATGATACCAAGAAAGATTTATGTACATTGTTCATAATTAGGGGCATAAATTAGTGACTGAATTCATACATTTTGAAAACGGTTGAGCTTCGGCTATTCATTATAGTTCCAGATTAAAGCAATTATGAAGAAAATGGTAGAGAAAAGGAAAACGGAAAACGATAATATTCCTATTAAATATTCTTAGAAAAAAATCATTCATTATTTTTTATAATCAATTATCATTGTAATATGCATCAGTTGGAAAAAAAAATATTATAACTCAAAAATATGAAAAACAAATCAAAAGAAGTAAAGAAAAAGAGTAAAAAAGACGATTTAGATACTGTGCCTTGAATGTGTATGCAGATGAAGTATAAAAAATAGTTTAAACACCTGCTATATAGGTGGAGTATATTAACTGCATTTAAGTTGTAAACATGCGTAATAGAGAATATCTCTAACATACCAATCAACCTCGACTAATTGAGAGAACATTGATTTTCAAACGAAGTTCATACTGGAAAGTAGGCTCACTTATTTCTGTACGAAAGTTCCTGTTTCCTTTTATTTTTTTGATTTAGGTGTCTAGCTATAAATTTGAAATTATTTGATTGTTTTGAATATTTTCCCTTTCTGTTTTATACAGAAATCGTCTGTATTACGTATTTGTTACGGTTGAAGCATCTGATAACTACTCGGAGGCAAAATGATCGAATTGCACCATTTGCCTGCAAACAAAATGAGGCAATAATTTATCATTATTTTTGAACGATACTTTACACTACTAGTTTTATCTTTAATCACGCTGCCATATAACACATGGGTATTTGTTCTCTCAAATGTGATGCTTTTAAGTCCACATTTTATATTTTTCGCTTAAACTGTGCGTGTACATACAGTCATGTGTCTTGCGCAAAACATTTCTATTTTTATTAGTACCTTTATCCCAATAAAATTATTCAATTTTGCATTTGATGAAGGGACTAATCTAAAATTCTTGGTAAATCTTCCACTTACTCCCATAACTATCAACAACAGATATTTTTTTAAAAATGTTATATTACGTGGATTGCATTGAGTGCAACATTTTACTTTAAAAAAAAATTTTTTTTTATTTTTTGTTTTCCCCGAATCAAAATAGTTACTGCTTCTACTGTTTCTCTTTTTTTTAAATAAAAAAGGAGTTATTAATTTCAAAACTTGGATCACATCATATTGATTTACTTTTAAGAAATCATCTCGAGATTAGCGTCGAGTTCCGGTGCGTTAGGGTTTTCAATTAAGCAATCAGGTAACAGAAACATAATAACCAGCAACCAAGTCAAATTAGTTTTTCAAAGTACTGAATTTATAATACTTAAGATTTTGTTTTTCATTCAAATTTCTTTATGAAGCAATGAGGTATTCGGTATGACGTATTTTGGCCAACCGGTATTTTTTCCTCAACAAGCAGTAGCGATTACTATTGTTGTTCTTGCTGTTCCAAGCCCATTTATGCTAAAGTTTTGCAAAACACCTACAATGGTTTTGGACTAAATTTTATTCTGTATCAAATGTGGGAAAAGGATTGAGACTTTAAAAGAAAGTTCCAAATTAAATGCTTATGCCAATGTCAGTCGGAAAGAGACGACTATTAAGGATTTTTTTTCTTTTTTCTTTCATTTCCCTTCCTAAATTGATTCTACTTTTTGGCGTGTTGTCGAAATACTTTTTATACCGTTATTGTATTTTATAATCTGCTTTAGCATACCTGGAGGAATCAATTAGTAATGATAATATAGGTGATTATGCCAGATGTAAGTTACCACTAAAATACGCGGCGTCGGAGGACTGCGACCGCCTAGTACCGAGTCTATTACCATTTCTTTCAGCTGTTTTGCAACATGTAGACCTTTTGATTGAAACACATTTTGCTGTTTGACAGAATAAAAAAAGCGTTTTGCTTCATTACAGATTATTTTGTTCCCCTCCACTCAGCCTCCATTGTTTCTAAGCAAACATCATCGGAAGACAGAAGACTTTTGTGTCTCAGAAATCACAGCAAGAAGTTTTTTATTGCACTCCAATTTAACGAGAAAATTGTTCATTTACACCAAGAGCACTGCAAGAGTTGTAACGGTAACATTTTATCAATGATTGGGTAATAAGGTGGTATTTTCATATTGGATGGATACTCAACGCAACTCAATCTCCACTGTTTCTAAGCAAACATACTTTGAATGCAGAAGAGTTTTTCATCATAGAAATCGCATCGCAAGGAGTTTGATTCATTGCACTCCAACTTAGCGAGGAAAAGTTCTGCACCAAGAGCAGTACAAGAGTTGTTACGGCAAGATTTTACCAACGATAGTGTAATAAATTGGTATATTCATATGGAAGGGATTCTCAATCCCCTGATCTGACGATACGTGGTTTTGGTTTTGGGGATACTTAAATCTAATTCATTTCTTGGTAATGTCGAAACCTCAGTGAGATAACATAAAGTGTGTAAAACATCATTCTTGATGAATTACATTCTGCATTTGAGCACGCCGCGTACTTTTGTATTGTGTCCTCTAGCTGGATAGGTTTGTGGAACCTGTTTTGACCGGCATTGGCTTGCACAGTTGTGATTTATCTGTAACATTTTTCATGCCATCCAGATGTATGTTTTTATTATGTGTTCTTGTTTACTCATTTTACTTTCAAGAGCGTCATTTGTCATCGGTACTTGAAAATGTCTATTATTATTATTATTATTATTACTATTTCATTATTTTCTGATTTCTGATTTTTTCGTGCATCTTTTTTTTTTTTTTTCACAATATTCCATAGAACTACTGACAGTCTCCAGATAGAGATACGTAGTTTTAATCACCTGGTGTATTATATATTAATTAATTTATTTTTAATGCTACGCATTTTTATGAATAACATAAGTATATATACTTATGCTAACAAATACTAGTCCCATAAGTTCGTAGTTAAGAGATGAAATTGATCCGAGAAACTTTGTTTCCCGTCCATTTCCCATCAAAAAATATTTTTAACTCAATGCCGAAACTTCCACATAAGATATTAACTGCAAGTTCTTTAGCTTTCTGTGATTATGTAACGGTATGCAAATGCTTCATATATTTCCAAGCAATCACCGACACTTGAAGCAAAATCCATATGCTTAACTGAAATGAAACGGTATGATTAATGGTCACAATTCGGGAAATCCGGGAAACATTTGTCATCCGCATCACTTCAGAATCCAGCAGGAGGGTGTCAAAGAGCAGCTAAAGCTTCTTAGCACGCAAGATGTAATATCTTTGGATAATGGAGAGCTTTCAGATATTAGCAAAGATATCTTTTTGACCGTTTGAGCTTCTAATGCTGTTCAATTACTGGCTATTATGTTTAAAAAATTCATGCACTGCACAAAAACTATAATGTAATTCTGATGTTACATTATTGTTGTTGTTTTCCTTGGAAAAAGTTTGATCTTAGTAATAACTTCAACCTTCTTATGGATAATCGTATGCCATAAAAGCAAGAAGTTTGTTGATGATGAATTGAATTTAATTTTATTACTAGCAAATAACAACGATGTCTCCTAATATTTAGACTATTTACTTTTGCCCAGTATAGAGAGAAAAACTAAAAATAATTAAGTACTAAGTTTTTATTTAGTCATGAAAGAAGGTGTATCAGGCATGTGGACTCCCTCAGGGAGAATTTTTAAAAGAATTCACTCCAAAAATGGGTAGGGACCACATCGGCCCCTTCAGTCTTTCTAGGTATACAGAAAATGTCAGTCGTTCCAGTGTTAAAGAAATGATTTTGAAAAGGTTAACACATTTTTCAATACACAAAACTAACCATTTTGTGCGAAATTGACACCAAAGTACATGCCAACCATACGTACCAAATTCATTCTTTAAAAGTTTTGTGCATTTTATGACGGCTTAAATTTATCTGATATTTTTTAAAAAGAAAGTTCTCCCTTCCACGTGAACAATGAGGAATTCTCCCTTGCGTTTATTAGTTTTTAAAAATTTAAAATCGGCTTTTAAAACAATTCAAAAAAAGAACTCCATTTATTGCTTTTTTTCCCTTGCATCATAAACTTTTCAGACAAGAAATAGTAGACGTAAGTTTGCCTGTTACGTTATGAAATTCTCAGTTATACCGACGCGACATAAATTCATGGATTTTATATTTAAGCAGCTTTTCGATAGCAAAAAATATAGAAAATAAAAATTAAACAAGGAACAAAGGTGTCCCTAGGCAACATGTTTAAGAAGAAAAACTGTTTTCAATCAGATTAATTTCTCAAAGGTTCTAACGGACCTAATGTAAGTATGAAGACAGGTGACAGGTTTTAAAACTTGGTATATTATAAAATTGTTGCATCAAGTTACCTATTAATTTATTTAATTAGTTCATGTTTTATAGAAATATTAATGTGGAATATAAATAAAATTATTTATATTTTTTGCATGGATTTATCTAATATCATTTGTAACTGCAAATCTCGCATTTTTTTTTACTTATTATCAAGCCAATTATTTCTTCACAAGTGTTCTTCAAATTTTCCACCCGGCGTTTCAAATCTGATTTTTCATAAAATAGTAATATTTTCTTTGGAACGTCTTTGTTATATTTGTCTAATAATAGTTATCAACATTTTTAGGTACAAGCTTGAACACATTTTGTACAGAAAGCATCATGCTTTTGTTATTTACACCAGTCACTTAAACAAGTCTTCTGATGAACATAAAAAGTCAACTCTTTTTATTTCCTTTTACAAAAAAAGGAAGTACTGTATTCGCAAAAAACTTTTCACTCAAAATCAGCCTTAATTTCCATTTTACTCACCCCTGATAAATGTTGAGTTTTTTTTTTTTTTTCCAACTCGATCACACGTGTATAAGTGCCTAAAAACGTATAGACACCCGAAATATCCATTTTGACGATCCCCAAGTTGATTACAACGAGTTTTCTCGTGGCGTCCGTATGCAAGTATATTTCTATGCGCGTAAGTGCAAATGTGCGTATGTATGTCGCATAACTAAAGGACATTGTTTCCTAGAAATTCAAAATTTGGTACGTAGACAAGTAGTGAGGTCTAGTTGAGCACCCCCTTTTTGGTTGCATTCGGATGTCCCAAAGTGGTCTTTCACACCTTTTTTTCGGAGGGGGGGAATCATTGTTAATTTCAGTGAAAACTCAAGTGGTGTTATCATGAGGCAAACACATGGCCAACTTGGTGACACATTTGGCGTTTTTTAAATTTTTTTAAATTATTATTTTTTTTAATCTGGTGCCATTTTGGCGACTATTGGCGATATTTAGATAGTTTCCCATTGAATCACATTAAAATTGTCAATATTGGAAAAAATATATCTGTATAAAACGTTACGAAAGGCGAACACATCAAACTTTTGTGAGTGAAAAAAAACTTGGACAATTTGTTTATTTTTACTTTTTTTTACAAAAAAAAAGAAGTATTGTATTTGCGAAAAAAAAATTTCACTCAAGAATCAGTCTAAACTCCATTTTGCTCGTCCCCAAATGAATGTTAATATTTTTTCAACCCGACCAAACGATAAGTGCCTAAGAATGTATACACACCCGAAATATTCATTTTGACGATCCCCGAGTTAATTTTAACGAGTTTTCTTGTGACGTCCGTATGTGCGTATGTATGTCGCGTAACTCAAGAACGGTTTGTCCTAAAAAAATGGAATTTGTTACGTAGACTCCTAGTGGGTTCTAGTTGTATATCTCTCGTTTTGGTTGCATTCGGATGTTCCAAAATGGGTCTTTCACACCTTTTTGGGGGAAATCAGTGTTAATATCAATCAAAACTCAAGTGATGTTATAAGACGGCGAGCACTTGGCGATAAATCGCCAAGATTTTGGTCGCTGAGTTTTGTCACCAACTTGGCAATCCATCGCCAAGTTAGCGACAACTTTGGCGAAAAAAATATTTTAATGTAAATTTAAACCTTTTATTTTTTGTTTATTTTTTTTCATTATATTAGTGAAGTGCATGTCAAACTTGTGTGAAAAAAAAATATTTTAATATACATATTAACCTTTTATTTTCTAATTTTTCATTAAACTAGTGAATTCAATACCGTACTTTATCAAACATCATCTGGAAATGAAGACATGGTGGCGCGGAAGGATATCGCGTTATTCTGATAATAAGTAGGGCGCAAGTTCAACTCAGGGCACAACACGAAAAAATACTAAAATCGATTTAAATCCCAACTAAGCTTTAAAAATATAACTTACAAAGTTGAAGCCTGAATTTGAAATTATTATTTGCTTCACTACGCATTGCTTTGTAAATTCCTTAATAATTCCTCGTATTTATTTTAATCATCATTTATATATTTTATTTACCATGTGAAAATTATTAAATTGTTTCCTTGTTTATAACAAGACACTATTATTATTAAATGGGTGTAAAAGGAAGATATGCGATGCACAACATATCAGCTCGTTTTTAGTCAGAGACACGACTTTGTGTTGAAAAGTTTGATTTTATAGCATCATTACCACAACACTTTGGTTGTGCATTATTCCTGAGGTTTTTGTTTTACAAAAATTTAGAATCAAAATTAGAATGTACCAAAAATAAAATGTATAAGATGCTCGAACGATTAAATTCATTACTTTACTGCCAGACAGTACGCTTTAATAAACGACTAAACACCGGCTTTTGAAATATTTAGGGGAAAGTTTATAAGATTCAGGAATATTGTTTCTTTAAATATGCAGTTGAATTGCTAAAAATGCTTAATAAAAAAAAAAAAAGCTGAACTAAGAATAATGACTTAAGAGTCTTCAAAATATTACAATTACAAAATATAATAGAGTAAGAAAAATGAAAAGGATTATTGAAATCACTTTACGAAATCTTTACGAGTTGTTTTTATTGGGAGATTTTTTTGCTAGAAGAAAGTAATTAAATTGCGTGTAGACATTCTTCATTTTAGAGAAAGCTATTGCATATATGTACATACTATATCAAAATTATATTACCAAAAAAAAAAAAAAAATTCATCCACAGGACTTATGTTATTCGAAATATCATGGGTTATAAAATATATTACGTTTTAATAGTAATTTTTTATTTTATTTTTAACAAAAGTATTCAAAATTTTAAGAATTTTTAATTTAAAATTTAAAAAATGAAAAACGATTAAAAATATTTTTTAATATAAATGTCTGGCTCTAATATTATAATTATATTTTAAATTTATTAATATTAGGTGCTAAAAGACGAATATTCATTTAGATATTTCCGTAAAAATTAGTATCGTGTTATTTTTTATATATTTTTTCTGTTTTAACCCTCAATTATCCATGTTAGAATTTAAGCTTTTTTTTATAAATAATTTTTACTTTTAATTGCTAGGATAAAAATGTACTTGAGACAAAATTAAATTCTCGGACAATCCTCTTCTCTTAATACAAATTAATTGCTGCAATTTGGTCCTTCAAAAACACTCCGTAAGTTCTTGAGTGTGTTTTGTAGAAATATTTTTTTAATTAAGTGCTTTCAATTCCTGCAAAAAGAAAAAGAAAAAAGAAAAAAAAAACATGTCTTTGAATGCATAAATAAGATCAAGTAAGTCATATTTATAACGATGCGTTCTTTTTTTTTCTCTTTTGATATTATAATGTTAAATTATAAGCTATATGTTTAGCGTAGCAGGACTTGCTGATTACATTTGCGAATAGTATTCGAATATGTATAATATTAAATTCACAAAAAAAAAAACATTTACCAAATTGTATATATACTTGACAATAGAAAAGGAAACTTCAGTAAGGTGTACAATAAAATAATTTGATGATTCTAATTCTCATCTTTTCCGTAAAATCTAATGTGATAACAAATAAAGAAAGAACGAACAAAATACATTTTTTCAAAGAAATAAACGGAATTCCTGATAGTTGATGCCTTTCAGAGTATTAAGATTTAAAAATTGTACATAAAACACATATTACTAATCAAGATATTATTAAATTGCTCCACATAAGTTCCAACTAACAATTAAAAACATACATAATTTTTTTTAACTAAATTATTTTTATGTGGTACATTTCGTATCTATTTTTTAGCATATAAAATGTTCTCCTCAAAACACACACAGACATCAGAAAGGGGAAAAAACTGTTAATAATTATTACAAAATTACGAAAACAATAGTTTTAATTGACTCACTACCGTTCAAAGTCTTTTAAAAATTCATATATGTTAGGATATTTTATAGGTAAATCATTTATTCAATAAATGCATAACGGTCATATATTTTCTGTCAAAGAAACTACTTAAATCATTATCCTCTAGTATTTGAGATGATGGTTTATGAATAAATAAACAATTTAAACAATATTGCGCAGCATAAAGGAAGGTGAATACTTTAGTTAAAATTATGCGTAAGTACAATTTTTAAAATTATCCAAAAGAAACAGCTTGTAAAAGTTTTAAAAACTGTGTTTTCGGATTTTGAGTCATTTTTTAAAAGACAATTTTAATTGTTGAAGTCTTCAATTTTCGCGAAAATTTCTTGTTGTGTTTGTAGTACTATAATAAGAAGTTTCTTTTTCGTCTTGAATAGGATTTGTTTGTCTCTGAGTTGGAGTAAAAAATTAAGGTCATGATGGGGCTAAATATGAGCGTTTTGCTTTAAAAGCAATGCGTGAACCATTGAAAAGTTTCTAAATATGGATACTACTTGATACTAGGTACACGCTAGCATAAGTTATTTGGTGGTTTACTCTTGACTTTGGAGCAAAGGTTAATAGAAAACGCTATTTTTGTTTCGTTGTTTGCCTTGTTTGTGTTCGGATATCTACTGAAGCAGTGAGTGACCCTCGCGTAAATAAGTACCGCATGATTTACTCGACATAATATAGAAGTCAGAAAAACAGAAAGTAACAGGGGTTACTCTTTGCTTCAGTAGTTAAGCTGTCTCAAAGTTGATAATTGGATACAAAAATCATCAAAGTTTTAGGAAAATTTCTCAAAGGGCAAGAGCTGTAATTATATTATACATGGTGAAGTTTTAGACTCATGTCTGAAACCCATGGGATCTAATCAGCTTTCGTAATTTAACGGCCTCAAAAATTATGATGTCAGTATAAAAGAGCGCTTTTTGACGACTTTACATGCATGCTACAGAAAATTTAATGCGTAAAAACTTACCAAAATGCTAGAACGTATCAAAATCCAAATGTACTTTATGCTCCCAAAATTCAATGCTTATAATGCGATAAAATTTTCTGTAACCTTAACGAAAACATAGCAATTCGTCTCACAAAGCAAATCCGCCATCCATTCAACACATACTGAAAGTTTTAGAAAAATTGAAGGTGTCAACTATCGGGCTCCCGTAGACTTTTTCCAGTTTAAAAAATGGCTCTTATTCAATTAAGCGAAAATTTGCTATTTTGCAAAAAAAAAAAAAAAAAAAAAAAAAAGAAAGAAAGAAAGAAAAACCGTAATATAAATCCCGATATAACGGTTAGAAGTTGTAACATTACAATCGACCCTCATACAATATTTACAAACGTTTTCATGATATTATTTTGAAAAAAAAAAAAAACGAAGTAGAAGTATTATCACAATAAATTTGAAGAATTTGCAATTACTTTGCACCTAAGAATTACAAATATGCACACGATAAAAAGGTTCTATCATTTCCTGTTCAGAGTCACAACTGACTTCAACTGTATTTATGTCGAGGACTGCATACTAAGTGCCTTGCCTCCATTATTTTATATACCGATAGAGGCAGCACCATCACCGGATCGAACAGTTCATGAGAATTTAGAACTAGTTCAAGAGCTAATAGCTACCTGGTGCTAGCTCCCCCAGAGGTATCGTTTCACTTGGAGGACATTGAGACTACGAGCATATTTAACGTCGCCCAGTCCCCTTTAATGACGACGGTGGGTCTTCGACCAGCGAGGATCGAACCCGAGACCCTCCGGCCCCGAGTCCAATGCCTTACCGATCAGGCTACCACGGCCCTTTCTATCATTTATCATTTCAAAAATAAATGTCAAATATTTTTGCGGATAATTAAATATTGCTTTAAAGCACATGAAGTGTAATTGATCATATGCTCAACCCAAAATATTATGATTAATTAATTAATTAATTATTTTAAATGACATGTTCTGAATTTTTACAATTTAGTTTTAATTACAGTGAAGCTGTTGGTTAGTATGCCGGACGCAAAATAAACCCCCAGTGTCTTCTCCTATTTATTTGGTTAAGTTCAAATATGTTGTCCATGACTTCAATGCTTCCTTATTGGCCTTGATAAAAAAATACTACAGTGTTGGCCAATTTATTAGACTAAAAAGTTTTTTTTTTTGTACACTATTTGACTAAAATATTATTTATTTTACTGTTAAAGTACAGTACATACTGCACACTGATTATTAAGTTATTTTGGCATAATTTAATGTTTGCAGGTGGCAGCACTGTCTGCTTTGTTCTTTGTTTATCTACTACTGTTATGTTCTTTGTTTATCTACCTACCACGAACATAAACTCAATCAGTTTAAACAGTTCACTAGTTATTTTTATTAGTGTGTTCTGTTATATTGAAAGTTAGTATAAGGTAATTAGTGATATGTGTATGTGAGTGAGTATAAACAATTTTTTACCTCCTTTTTTAAAAAGTTAAGAAATGGTGTTAACCTTGTGAAAAGTATTCCAAAAAGACTTAAAATGCTCATCAAGAACAAGGGAATGCATACTAAATATTAGATAATTATTTCACTGTTCGTTAATGTGTCTTTAGTTATGTAATGAATAAAGAATTTGCTTTTAAAACAGTCTTTGTCTAAACTTTTGGCCAGCACTGTACTTTTGCATCTAATACGTAGTGTTAATGGTTACAGAGATGTTTATCTGGTCACTATGGTTGACTCCATTAAGGCACGACGAATTTTTGAAACTTAATCATACTGCTAAAATACTCAAACAAAATTATTGTTTGTTTGCGTCTTTACCATATTATTTGTTTTAAATAATTAAAATTATGAGGGGAAAACTCGAAACCAAATTGATATAGAAATGTGTACTACTTCATATTTATTTTATATCGTATTCTGTATTGCAACGCGTTTCAAATAATGAAACTCTAATCCTGCACGCTTTTTGGGGATTTATACTTTCAAGCTGATTTCCCTAATTTCAGTTAGTTTGCAATGTTGACAAAACAAAGAGGATGTTCATTTAGCATACATTTACTCTGCAGGAGAACAATTTGAAAAACATTGTAAAAGAAAGAAACCGAAGCAGTTGAAAGCAATTTTATTTCTTTGAAAGCAAGTACATTATTATTACACATTCAAAGCAAACAATTTCATTTTATCGTTTTGCCGCCGCCTGGGAATAGCATGTTCGTTCATTGCTTTTAATCCCATAATATTTATGTCTCCATTTTTTTCTGGAGAACGAGACGAAAGATGATGATGGAAATAAAACACAAAGAGCAATTCAATGCTATGACAATCATTAAAGTGATTATACTTGGTTGGATACATTTTACTCCCTAACTACTTTTAACTGTCGTCGATATGGTTTTATTTGAATGAATCTCGCAAGAATTCCTTTCATTTTCAGTGGTATTGTAATATTCATTTTATCTTTTGTTCAGGACTGACATTTTTCTACTGGCTCTACTGATTCTTAAGTAATGTATTTTCTGATAAAAATATAATAAGTAATTGAATTTGAAAATATGTTTTAAAATACACTCTCTCGCATAAGAATATATGCACCTAGAAGAATTAGAGCCACAATTATGAAACTGGTCACAAATGCAATGCACAAATGCAACAAGGCAAAGCGCGCTATGAGCATGTGAGTTGCACAGATGGGAGAGATTGAAAGCATGAGTACTTGTGTCGTAGGGGAATTCAATCGAATCTGTTGACTTTGGTAGACTGTATTGTGACATAAGATGCCTCTAAGATGTAACCGACGGCAGTACGAACAGCTGACGGAGTTTGATAGGGGCCTTATAATATGCCTCAGAGAAGCAGGTTGGTCAAACAGGAGTATCGGTCACCACCTCGGAAAGAGTGATATGGTAGTTTCTCGGTGTTGGCAACAGTGGATCACGGAAGGGAGAGTCTACCACCGCAGAGGATCAGGGCGTCCCAGGAACACAAATGAACGCGAGCATCGCGCAATCAGAAGAGCGGCCACGTCGGCACCGACAACGTTGCTAGCATCGAATCAACGTCACTTACCTCCTTCCAGGCATCCGGTGGCATCAAGGGAAACCATAAGGAGATGACTGGCCGAAGTTGGCTTAAGGAGCCGACGTCCATTAAGACGCTTGCCACTGACCCCACATCACAGGCAGTGTCGACTGGATTTTTGCAGACCTCGGGCAGCTTGGAGTGTAACAGAATGGAGGCGTGTGATATTCAGCTATGAATCCCAAATCAGTCTTAGTGCTGATGATCACCGTGCACGTGTGTGGAGGTGCACCGGCCACCGCTCCGATCCGGTATTTGTTGTCAAACGGTATACACGCATTTCACAAGGTGTGACAGTGTGGGGAGTGATTTCTTGGGACACACGATAGCCTCCATTTGTTCTCCAAGACACTTTGACAGCTCGCAGATACGTGGACAGCATTTTAACGCCGATTGTTCTGCTTATGCTATCAAGTCGCCCAGGTGCCATTTATCAGCAAGACAATGATTGTAAACATATCGCGCGATTCTCTCAAGGGATATGAAGTACTCTCATGACCTGCCAGATCACCAGATCTTTCGTCAATAGAGCATGTCTGGGACGTGCTGGGAAGACAACTGTAGCCATCCCGAGGTAAAGGGGAATTAACGACGCAGTTGCAAAGATCATGGCATGATCTTCCGCAGAGGGTCATAAGTGACCTAATTAGTTCGATGCCACGACATGTTTCGGCTTGTATAGCTGCCAGAGGTGGCAGTACTACTTATTGATTTGTAACCTTTCGCATACTGTAACTTCTTAATAAAATTATCTCTTATTCTGAATTTTTAATCGTTTTCCTATCTTCTTATACACTACATGTCTGCCAAGTTTCGTGAGTGCAGCTCAATTTCTTCTGGTTGCATATATATATATATATATATATATATACACAATTTGGAGGATCTTACTGCTCGCAAAAATTTTTGTAATTAAAAATGTTTCCAACTAAAAGTACTTCCGTTTAGACTATAGTTTGCTCTTTTGTGTTAGAGTTTAAGGCAAGTTTTAGCTCGTACGGTTTAGATTTATAGTTTTATGTAAGAGACAGTTTTCATTGACATTACAATTAATTCCCCTTTTTGTATTTAGAAACTTACAAAGTGTCCCAACAGAGTTTAAAATAGAATATATAATAATAATATTAAGTTTTAAATGTCGGAGCAAAATACATAATAACGTTAAAAATTGTGATTGCAATTACCTGTAAAGTGCTAAAGTTATGACTTTCGATGTAAGAAAAAATAAATAAACAATGTTATTCAGTTAACTTAAATCAATTTCAACGAAATCTATCATTAGATAATAAGTTAGGTTATTAATCTTTTTTGAACTTTTTTTGTTTTGTTTTTCCGTTCTTGTCGTACAAAAGTCGTCTTTGTTTCGTACTTCTATTTTACTGCTTCACCTACAAGGCTTAATGTTCTTTAAAAAGAAATATCTTGTTTCTCTAAGATCTCATTCGTCTTCTTCTGTTATTAAAATCCTACCATGTACGTTTTATCGGCTATTCCTTTTTTCGAACATAAATATTTGTTAGTTAAAATAGTAATTGATCCATTCTCCCTAAAAGGAATTTCTTTGTGCGTTTAAAAAACTACTGATTCATCCTGACGTTTCTCTAAATACAATAATAACCTATTTAGGAGTTTGTATTTTGTATTAATTATATTTCCTTACTGCAACACATAGAACACATTTGTTAAAAGCCACTTTCCGAAAGTATTCCAATCATTAAATTAAATTTTATTTGCACTACTTAATTAGCAGGAAATGATTAGCGGTTGACCTTTTAGTCAATACCTCAAAGGAATACCTATCTTTTTGTCATAAACGTTACTCAAATTTAGTATATCCTGTTTCCTATCCGCACGCAATTATTTAAAACCTTTATTCAAACAATGTTCACTGTGGGAAATGTGATTATTATTGTTTAAAATACATTGAGATAAAATAAAAGTATTATAATAAAACGATGTTATTAAAGTTGTATGTATTATATTCTAGATTGTTTTACAATCAATTTTAACTGCTTCATCTTGTAAATGTTTCCACACTCATTTTTTTCTTCCCCAACAAAAATCATTGTTTGAATAAGGAAACGTGTGTAGGACATTGACATTTTATGTTCCCATAGTAATGATGAAAAAGTGAATTCATAATCAGGCCCTAAAAAAATGCCAAACCAATAGTGATATATAAATTAGTTAAAAAACACATTCAAAGAAGTAAACCTTTGAGCAATTTACTTTTCCGTTTAAGACTCTCTTAAGAACTTTATCGTTTAAATTATCGGTTCTACGTGTGTGTGCGTGTGATTTATCTTCTAACTACTATAAGCTTATTCAGTTCAAGAAGATATTTATCACCATAAAAACTATGATCTTTTTCAAAAGATTTGCTTATCCTAAAATCACAAATGAGAATTTCTCCTATTCATTGTGCTGGTTTTGTTTTATACTTTCAACTCCTTAACATATTTAAATATTTTCTCTCACTGTTCTGCAAAAAAAAAAAACTTACCTAGACTTAAATTATTGGATTTCTTTTAGTTCGTTTGAATAAAAAAAAGTGTGCCGGAAAAATAAAATATATTTTTATAAAAATGTGCATAAGTTTTTCTTTTTTTTTCAGCAGAGTTTTATTTTGTCTGTAAACTGAAGATGCTTCCAATATTTTCAATAGTTTGAAAGCAATGTTGTTATAAATGTATTTGTTTTAAACGAAAAAAAAACTTAAAAAATATTTATTTTAATTTCAATAAACTACTTTTTAAAATTATTTAAAGGGCAGTTCTCGGAAAAATGTCCCGTGCGTAACGCTAAGTTTTTCCTTTCTTCCAGCTAACTAAAGCCTTCAAACAATAATGCTATTGTTGAATAACATATGCCTTGCTATACTATCAAAGCATAAAAGTTAATCCCATCCTCATATAAATAATAGCCAATGAAGAAGTACCCGCGTGTTTCAGCAATGAAACTCGCACCACGGTATGATAATTTGATAATATGTTTTGAAAATATTTAAGATGCAGGGAAATGCTTTATCGTGACAAGGCTGAACTCGATCTTAACTGTTTTACTGGTAAGACTCATCTTACGGGAATAAATAAACGTAAAAATGGTCAACATTGACCGCTATCTAGTGGAGTTAAGGTTTAATCCACTGGAATTTGGGTTAAACTGCCAAATTTAACTTAAACTACCAAAATATCACCAAACAGGCAATCGCTCCATTCAAATGTACATAGAAGCAAATTTTCACCCGTCATACCATGATGGGCGGCTTTCTAGTATTTAATTAATAGTTACTTGAATAAAATAAACAAAACGTTACTCACGAGGCATTTTTTTTTTGAGAATTGCTCTAGATCTAACTTTAATTTATTAACTATTTTATAACAGCAATAATATTAAAAACAATATTTAAAGGTGTCACAAAAATTGTAGCATAAGTGCTTCATTCACTTTTCCTTTCCTTTTAATGACCACGATTCTTTTTGTTGCTTGTAAAACCCGCCTTATTCAAGTAAATAATGTAACAAAATGGGTACTTTGCTTTTTAAAACTGCGCATTTAGATTAAGCGCTCTTTTTTAAAATGTATAACTCCGTTTACCTAGCATCGTTTGAATACAATTCACTTGCCAAAGATTCGGAATTTTTCCGTATGATTAAATTCGAAATTAGGTGGAACTATGAAGCCAACAATATGACTTGAATGATGTTGGAACTCAAAGTGAATGGCTATTAGATCTACTCCAGTTTGCTTCGCCGAACGTTAAGCCATCGTTATGCGGGAACGCGCCAGTGAATTTGAATTGAAATGTGGATTAACTATATTGAAACTCGAGAGGTTTGGAGATAAAAGCTTTCATAAGTGATCATTAAATACGTAATCTTTCTCGCATGTATTCGTCTTTTACCAACTTTAAACATTTGTTAACTTTCTTAAATGAAATATTTGTGTATTATATGTAGTGATTAGGTGTTTGCACTTTTAAATACGTTCAGTGATTTGAGCTTCTAAATTTATTTTTGGAATAGCCATTTACCTTAAATGTGGTCTAAAAATTCATGCAGAAATGTATAATTCAATGAGGAACTTTGTATCTAAGTTATTTTTTATTGGTTTCATTAACAATGCAATTTTTGTTCGCGTTTACTCATTGAGTATAATCAGTTTAGGGAATTTGAAATAACTAAACAAAATTCAGTTTATTTACTATAATATTATAAACCAAGGACATCGCAGTATTCTATATTTGGAAGTCATATGTCAAGATTGGATGTTTTATATGATCTTTTATTCCATTTTCAGAACAAAACGAACATGTTCCTTTTCCTTCAGAGTCACTATTGTTGTGATATGTAGCAGCATTAATCGCTTAAGTTTTAATTATAAAGACGAAACATAATCGGATAAATTATATTTTCTAGAACGTAGATAACTGGTGTGATTTTTTTAAAGTGTTGATCGTAACGTAAGTTGTATAAAACACTGGTTTCAGATTGTTAAAGTTATTCAAATGTGAAGACTGCGATGGCATTTCGCTCAACTAGAAGAACGAAAACATCTGATTACCAGGGACTTTTGGAGATATGGTATTTTGTGTTTGTTTCATCTGCTTCTATATTAATATGATATGTGAGACTTTCTTACAAAACGCTATTCTCATTTTTTATGAAGGAACTAGTCGCCTGTGTGGCTCATATATTAATAAAGTCATCATTGTCACATGACAACACTTTTGCTTGACGTCATTCACCAAACAACAAATCATATGCTACATTTAATTTTGAAATTAACCAGACACTATTTAGACTTTAATTCTTGAGATCCATCACCGTAGCATTGCCTTTTGTCGTATTTGCCGCCAGGTAGTGTTGCCCTTTGTACCGGAAGTTAGAGCGGCCATTGACAGAAGTACTCTTTTTGAAGCAGATGCGATAGGTATTTAGTATTAAGGGAGCGTTGTCTTAATACAAACAAAGATGCATTCGGATTCTTGACAAACGTTACAACTCAATAATTTCAAAATATATTAAGTTTCAAACTTGAAAAAAGCACCACATACTCTAACCTGAAAAGCCAATGTGGAACATTTAGTTTCAAAATACTAGAGATCAAATTTTTTCCACAGAGAAGTTAATTTCAGTATTTTTCTCAGTGTAAACCATAATTTTGGATATTGATAAAATAAGGAATTGTTAAGCCTATAATATCGATTATGACTTGCTACTTATTTTTTTATTTTAGTTAGACATTACCAATTAGCCTTGTTAAAGAAGACTTTTAAACTAAATGTTTGTAATTATCCCTCCTTGTAATATATTTGATAAGTATAAATATATTATTAATGGCTTAAAATATCTTTTTTTATATTACATTCCCCAATAAGAAGGCAATATATTTTTTTCACATGTTAAACATTACTATGCAATTATAAGATTTATTAGTTTTTATTTGATGCTTATGAAACAGAAATTTATAAATGATAATTACACCAAAACACCATTCTTATTTCGAGAGAAGCTTAATGCTTCAAATAAAGAAACATTAATAAAATCTCATAATTTAAATTGTGTATCAAATCTTTCTCTGATGATTAATATCTTCACAACTGAAAATGTAAATTATTCTTTAACTGCCTTTACTTAAGGTTATTTGAATTCTTAATTGTAAGGTAAGAAGCTTACCTTTTTTCTGGTAGAAAAGATTCATTAAAATACCACGACTAGTTTTGAAAAGTAGCATCTTTGTGAATATAATCGTAATCTTATTTGCATACTGTATGGCCTTTTAGCGAGTGTTTCTGTAATTATGCTAAAGTTTGGAAATATATCTTTTTTGCGGAGAGTTAAAAAGAAGTAACGGGGCATAAAAGAAAATGTATTTTAAGATCAGGAGTTACAGCTTAGAAAATGTAATACTTTGAAAGAAATGACAAAAAAGAACTTTAATTAAATGTGCAAAAATAAATTTGCATTTTTTTTAAAGATTGTCTCTAGTATGATGCTTTGTAAAAAATGCAATGCCGGGACATTTTGCTTTTAATTACTTTTTTATTGTTTCTTTACGAAGGCTTATTATTATTTTTTTTTTCACTTTTAATCTGACAGAATGTTCTTGCTGTTGAAAATATTGTCTTGCCGCATTACTGAACAATATTTGTTGTTTCTTATTTCTACACGCATACTTTGGGTATTTTAGCATCAACTCAAGAACCTGTTTCCTTCTTAGAAAACTGGAACATTATAGTTCATTAAAAAAAAAATAATATTTTATACAGCTACTTTTAGCATGCATATATTTATACAAATCATTAAAAGTATCTCGTAGTTTACTACTGATACTACCATATTGTTATTTTGAAAATATGTTTTTTTTTTAAATGTACAACATGTTCTTGTTTAAGGCTTCTATTTTTACAACCGTTAGTCTTAGATCCAAAGTTCTAAGTGCAAAAATAGTAAAAACAGAAAGAGTTAAGAGTCTAAAAGTTTGGAGCGGAAATAAAATATGAGAAAATACACAATATAACTATTTATATGGTCTGAAGCCTCTCACTAGGAAAATCGCAAGCATGGAGAAGCAATTTGAACACAAAACATTTACTATTAGTACGACCAGTATTTATCGAGGTATAATATGCAACACTTTGTGATTTAAACCACTTTTCAAATACACTCAATTAAATTTTTTTTGGTGGGGGGGATGCATTGTGGATAACAACTGTTTAAAATTATATGTGCGTATAGTTAGGTTTTTTTTCTAACTTTACGAACTGTTAGAGTGTGTTTTTGTTTTTAAGAATAAAAGCATAACGTTTGCGTTAATTTTCAAAAAAAAAAATATATATATATATATGTATATGTATATATATATATATATATATATATATATATATATATGTGTATATATATATATATATATATATATATATATATATATATATATATATATATATATATATATATATATATATATATATATATATATATATATATATATATATATATATATATATATATATATATATATATATATATATATATATATATATATATATATATATATATATATATATATATATATATATATATATATATATAACGTAAGAGGGGCAGGATGCCGTAAAAATACTCGAAATCATATAGCAATGCGGGGTTCAAAATGTTTTCCCATCCTGACAAATTTGAGATATGCTGGGAGAATTCTAGACTGCTTGGAGTTTTATGGGCCGAAGATGTAAGGTACGCATTGCAGCCGATAGAAAAAAAAAGCTTTGAACATTTAATTTTACTAATAAACTTTTTAGTATTTTAAATGTATTATTAAAACAATTTTAACTTACGGTATCTTTACGGTGCTTCTGTGTACATCAGTGCTTCAGTAAAGCATGTCCAACCCCGCACTGCATATGATTTCAAGTCGTCAGGATGCTCCCTACCCTCTTAGAAGATCTAAAACGGTTAACTGAGAGACCCTGTACATACAGAAGGATTCTGAACAATGTGTCAGAAATGTACATGAGGCTCAGGCATCTAGTAAAAAACAAGAATCATACAGGAACATAGGGCTGCATGGGCGATCCAAGCGCACTACTCGGGCTCAAAGACTGACAAAGGAACGCAAAAACCTTTAGAGAGAATGAAGTTTGAATATAGAAAGTGAAGTTCACATAAAGATTTACGTTTTGAAGTACCTACACACAACTGACGCTTTCCGTCGCTTCATGCTGGACAGTTATCTTCTAGACTTTCAGCGCCTACTTGCGAGTCTGGATTGTGCAGGCGAACCGATGCTTCAATATGTTCAATCTGTCTTGTTTATTAATAATACCTGATCTCCATGCACATTTCTAACACGTTGTTTTAAATCACCCTGTATATTAAAGTGAAAAAAATTTCCTCTTAACATTATGTTAAATTATATTATCTCTATTTTGTTTGTGTGTCATAAAAATAACATTTATATACATTTTTTTTTATTACTAACTATGCAATTCAGTAATATTGAAGAGTATGTTCAAGATTTATAAGTTGGTTCTTGAATCACCATCTAAACTAAGCTTTTTTTTTTTTTAAAAGAGAAGTTCTATTTCGATCTATGCAATCATTTACGCATAATTGTAGAAATTTTTCAAGGCATGCTTTTCTTAGAACTTTCGGTATCTAGACCAATAACAGAACTTCTTCGAAGTACAAAAGTTTTATTCTAGTGTTCCCTTATTAGACATGCATGGTCGAGAAAAATGATTACTTTTACTCCAGCTGCTTTCAATAGATAGTATGCTAAACAAATATTCCACGGTAATGAGAAGGCGCTTTCTATTATTCTTCAACTGAGAACATTTATTGTCGGCAAGGTTCTATGCATAAATAAAAGTGTTAGGGTACAGTTCTCTGTATGTCTGACTAGATCAGAATGTCCCTGTAAGTCATGGTCGAATAAATTTTCAAGTTTCTTTCGAAACGGAACGACATGGAGAAATAATTGAAAGAAAAACTCTTGTGCTTATTTGAATACCAGTAACTATTTTTTTCCCTCTTACTTTAAAGTAAGTGTTGGAAAAAAAATACACAGATAAATGATGTGTATGTTTATTTTTTCAAAGTGTTGGTTTTATATATCTCTCTCTCCCAGCATTTCTTTAAAAAAATAATCCATTTTTCAAAAAACAATTAATAACGTTCCTAATGTGATAAATGTGTCATTTTGATGTTTCACATTTTTGATACATTTCCTAACAATGGAGGACCATTGTGGCCGGATTGGGGGGGGGGGGATACCAGGTTCTATTACAGCCGGTCGAATATCATCCGTGTTTGCTGATGGCAGGAGCTTATTTGATATGTCGTTTTCATGAAGTCGTCGAACTGAAGCAATACCTCAGGGGTACTGAAACAGGAGTTGTATGGTTCTGGTTAGGATCAAATTTGTCGAAATGTTGATCGATGGTGCTTCCATGTATCGTGTACTGTCGGAACTAAGTCTGACTTTCACTTCACCTTAGGGGTTCTAATATATAATCAAGTATGTTTATTTTATGTTTTAAATTCTATTTGTAATCTTGTAATGGAACCTTCATTTGATTTTGTAAATATCCACTCTTTGGAAGTTTTTTTTTTTTTTTTTTTTTTCCAATTTTGTCTCGCATTGCATTTTAAATATTTGTTACGTGTTTATGTAGATCGATGCTTTCTACAATTTATAACTTTATAAATATGTAACCATTTAGTTAAAGATGTTTTTAGGATGATATTTTCAAAATTTAAAAGCAAACATTAGTTACTCCAGAACTCCCACCCAAACCGAGAAGGTCTAGCAACCATTGGGGGAGAAGTAAAGAATGCTTTCTCTCTCTCTCTTAGTAGTGCTCTGTAAACGAGAGCTGTTCCAATCTGCCTTAAAGCTGGTAGCACTGTCTACTCGGGCTCGGACAACAGAGTGGTTTAAGTTTAAATAGCAAAAAATAAAAATAATATAAAACTTCAGAAATATATAAGGCATCATACATATACACTCCTAACTAACTTCAGAAGCTTATGTTTAACAGTTTTTATGCAGCTGTTTCACACAAATATTTTTTATTGAGCATTGCTTTCAAGACGTTCGAGGGGCGTGACGACTAATCCTGATAAAGACATGTCACAGGAGTGGGTTCTTTCAACAGATGAATCAGCCGGTATGTTGGTAAAGGTGACATGGTACTTGCAAGTCCTAACGTCAGTGGACTAGAGAAAGAACAGTCCGCCGAGTCAAATCACCAGGAAGCTTTCCGTCACTAAGAAAAATCCGAAAATTAGAATGAACATAAAACATAAATTAAGAAGAAACCTGACATAACATTATGATTTACAAGAATTATATGAAAAAAGACTGGTTTATTTGCTTAAAAAATATTGATTGAAAAATATAGTCATACAATTGTATCCGTTATATAATTAAGATTTAACTTTGGAAAATACGAACTTAGAAAAGTCCTTCAAAACTAGTATGCATATTTAAACTAAATAAGCTAACACAACATGCATTAGAAAGTTTCAATGAAGTAAATCGTTGTAACGCTGATTTTTTGAAGTAAAACTTCAAGAGACTCTCAGAATAGTTAATTTTACGCTACTTAAAAACAAATGCGAGAATACGTTATTGGTCCTAAAAAAGATAAATGCCTCTTCAGAATGGTTTAATGAAATTAACAAAGAGACAAAATTCACTTGATAAATTCCAAAAAAAAAAATCTCACAATAGAATATTTACCTCTAAAAAGGTTGTAAGAGCAACGAGAGAATTTGAAATTGTTATGTTTTCATTATGACTACGTTTGTTTTTCTTAACTTAATTCATCTCTTTAAACATCAATAATTTGAAGTGTATTACTTAGGTGGGAATGCATACAAAAAGTTGCAGTTTTTTGTCTCGAACATTCCTTCCTGCACCTAAGTTTTATGTTCTGTTTCGTTATAAATGCAAAATCATTAGCATAATCTAATTATACCACTATGCTTTAATTGAATCTTCCCCTAGTATTGTCAAGATTTGTTAACTCAACCCTTACTGAATGGATTACAGATATAAAAAAAATATTTAGAAATCTTCACGCAATTCAATTATAAAGCTGGAATTTATTTTGCACAAGATGCAGTTTTTATCATCATTTCTGAAACATTACCTTATTTAATTATGTTTTTTGAGCAATTCTAAAACTAAAAAGAAAAAAAAAAGTAAGAGGTTTAATGCTAAAAACAGGGAAGATAAGTTTACGTGACCTCTTTCGCCGATGAGATTAACAGCTGAAATGAATAACATTTATTTTTTAAGTGTCTTGAAGCATTGAAATTACTTTTAATTTAATCTAGCATTTGTTCACCTACCGTTTTTAGCTGGAAATTATTAAATGCTAATAGCCAAAGGATTTGAAGTGTTTTTGTTGAATCCTACGCATTTTTTTCCTACTATACGATTCAGAAGATGAACGAAGTGTTTTGGAATACCCTCCCTCCCAACTCCGCCTTTTTCTTTTTCCTTTTTGACTGCTGCGTACACATAAAAATTTTTTTTAAAAATATTACGTTAACAGGAAAATCTTTTTTGCAACATCATAATTGAACGTAGTTCTTAAAGGGAAAAAATATATTATTTTCTAACTCCCTCCCAGCCCTTTAAAAAAATTCCGTTTTAAGACATTCTTTAACACATCATACAGTAAAGATGCATCTATCAAAAAATATTATTCTACATCTATTTTTTTTCTCTTCATATTTTAAGTTTTGTGAGATTTAGTCAAATTCGCTTGGCATGTTGCTTAACTTCTTATAATACTTGCAATAAGTTTGGGCAAAAACTTTGAAATGCAGGAAATCATCAATCAAGACTTGTTAATTACGAAAAACCTGCTATACGTAACTTTCAAAGTTCCTCTGATGTTCTATGCAGTTTCAGAAAACTCGCATAAACATTACATAAACAAATTTAAAGTTCAGTGTTTTATTTGCGATAAAACTTATCATCACACAGTTTAATGAGGAAAACAAAATTATTTTTAAAACATTCCATTTTTAGTTTATTCTTTTTAATAAGGAATTTTGAGTTGGTTTGGTAATTTTTAACGTAATTATACCTGGTTTAGTCACCGGAAAATAAGTATTGTGCAACTGAAATTGGAAAATGTCTTTTTTTTGTTTCCGTGCATTGAATTTATAATCTAGTTCGTTGAACTAATAAAAAATATTTTAATTTTAGCAAATTCCTTTTCGCTTCAGTGGCAAAATCTGTTGAAACGAAAACAAAAATCATTACTTCTGACGGTTAATTGTTTTATTTACCTCGTCACTTACCCTCAAGAAACTACTCCTCAAATTATTTTTTTTAATTCGTTTTTATAAGAGAACGTAATTATTTTTTTCAACATAAAAAGCGTAATGCTTGGGAAACTTACATTAAAATAAAATTAAAAATAAATGGAAAAGTTACCCTTACTACTGAAAAAAAGGTAAAACTATTTCTCATAACTTTTTTTTTTTAATTTTCCAATGGCAGATTATGAATAGTTAGAAAATGATAATAACAGGAAACAAAAAAGAAAAGAGGAACAGAGAACAAAAAAAAATGCTGCAACAAAGTTCATTAATCCTTATTGTTTCTAGCCTCCCAATAGCGCTCAGCGAGGGCGGTCTTGCAAAGCGCAGTACAGTGCAGTAGGTGGGTGCGCTCCTTTGCCACACGGGTTACACGATGAGAAAGGAACGACTCCGATTCTGAAAAGGTGTTTTCGAAGGCAGTCATGGCCGGTGGCCAGGCGGAATTCCGCAACTACTCTGCGTCTTGGGCCATTACATAACATCAGAACGGCATCTCCCCAGTTTTTATGGAGTACACGGGTATTAAGTTCGTCTCGTGCACGAGCCCTAATAGCACCCTTAACAAGTATTTTAATACCGCAAAAAGGCATTGATCTTTGAATACTCTATGTGGCCAGAGCACCCTTTTTGGCCTGGTAATCTCCAATATCATTACTAGGTTCCCAACAGTAAGCAGGAACTCACTGGAGGACGATAGATTTCTTGACAGTAGCTAGATTCAGAAGGTGATGATGACAATCCAGTATGTTACGTGTCAAGGGATGGTTATCAGATGCAAAATTTATTAAGTTTAGAATCGGAGAGTACTACCGCTTTTATGAAACTGTCTAGGTGGAAATGGTGCTGAACTAAGGCTGTTTAGATTGCAGCAACCTCTCCGTCAATCGCAGTACCTCGTCCCACAAGGACGTAAAATGAGAACATCTCGGAATAAACTCTGGCACCTGCGATTTGGCTATCATGCAGTAGGGATCTATCTGTGTAAGTCCGTAATCACTCAGGTTCGGAAAAGCATGCGCCCAACACTTCAAAGGCCACGGCAGTATGGAAGAGTCCATATTGTCTTTTAAAACACTTCGACAGAGTCCGAGATTAATTTGAACTGGTATTGAAACTATTGACTTCTGCAATGGAACTACACACTCTAGTTCGAAGTGTAAATGTGATGCATCATTCGGCCGCAAAAATCCCCAAAAGAAGCCCATCTGGATCTTGAATTTTTTATTTAAGTCTCTAATGGCCCCTTTCCAAAGTGACAAGCAGCCAGGAACTGTAATACTCTTTTCCCAAAGAGTTTAAGCTTTTTATTGAATCAAAGCTCCCAGAGGCCCATCACCAGTCAACAGAAGCATGACGTCTAGGGATTGCAATACCGGACCGAAAACTCAATACCGTTATTCGGCATTTTTAAAACGTGATACCGGAATACCGTTATCGATACCAGTATTTGAAATTTCTCAAAAAATGCTTGAAAGCATATTGCTTCATTGCCACTTTTCATAATTTTGTACTAAAATTGTATTACTTATGAAAATGTATTGTAAATAAATATAAAATGAACAAATGGCCATAATAAAAATAAATAATAGTAAATAACATAATGCATCTATTGAATTGTCTTTAAGCATGGAACTCATTTTAGTGCTCAACTTTCTACAGTTAAAAATAATATTCGCAGGTCGGTGGTACTGTGAAGAATGCGCAATACACCTCCTCTAATTGCCTCAAAAGCCTTCATCTTCAAATAAATCGATCTCTTGCGTGTTATTTTGGGGTAAATCCTTTTGTGTGTGCGTGTATGATTTTCTTTTGTATTGTGTGTATTGAGCAATCACGATTGCTTATTACTTTCATTTGACTGTCCTTGACGTTACGGTTCCTTTTTCGGCTTGGACCAGGGCTGCAGCACCAGCGTCCGCCGGCGGCGGCGCGGCTGGTCCTGAGCACTGTCCACCGGAATCCACTTTTGCTGGGCGGTGGCGTCCATGTCCTACACACGCATGGTCATATACACTCCCCTACGTGCGCACGCCTTTACACACATACACACGCCTACGTGCACACACGTAAGCCTACACACACAACTATACACACGTAACCACCCAGGAGGAGGGACATGCTTGGGGGGGAGCCGTTTTTAGAAACAATATCTCTAATCAGTAGGGTCTTGTCGCAACTCGTGACTGCGAAAAACATAATTGGAATTCAAATTAGAATTAATTGGGGGAAGTAGGTCACAGATTTCCCTTTTTTATTATTATTTTTTTCATTTATAGCTAGTTGTAATTTCTTTTAGAGAGATGGTAATTTTCAAATATTGACTAACGTCATTTTCTCTTGAGCAGGAGAGGTTTGTGTTTGCTTTTTATTTGCCCTAACGTTTTAAACTTGCGATAAAATTGACTAAATTTGATCTTGTTAGGTTCTCTTATTTGTTTTCGCTTTGTTTTCTAAATTCTTTAGAATTTTATTATGTAAATATCTGAAAACATGTTTTAATTATTTATGCTTTACCACTATGCAAATTTTCAAGGTACTACGTAATTTCTAAATATTATCTTGCAAATATAAAGCCAAATAACGAGACCGGACAACGAACCAATACTGGTGACAACAAATTGCCATTTGTTATGCTGACAATGAAAAGTTTTTGTTTAAAATTAGTCTGCAATCTGTAATTGATGGTTTAAATAAATTGCTCATACGAAAAATGCATTCAAAATTACACATTTGGAATTAGTTTTCAGAAAAAGGAAAATGAATGATCAGAAAAATGGAAAAAAATAAAAATGTGGTGCACAAAAATGCGATTCCTCTCACTTTCTAGAAATGAAAATATCATTTTGCAATCTTTCCACTACTCTTATTTAATGATATTTTAATAGTTCGGGCTTTTGAAGCCAGATTTTTACATTAGTAGATTGATTTTGGTTCTGTATCAAGGAAAAGGAAATGTACATTTAAAATATAAGTAGATATTTAATAAGTTGAATTGAAAAATCTTTAATTTAAACTATATTTATTATTTTCAGCTATTACCGAAAATACTGGTATTTCACTTTAGCAAATACCGGTATTACGAAATTGCAAAATTGCTCGAAATACCGGTATTCGGTATACCAAAATACCAGTATTGCAATCACTAATGGCGTCTACGAGGGGTGGTTTTCAATGCCTCCGAAACCATCCGCAAGGATTGGTTCTGGTCCACTTCTAAAGAGTCAAACACCCTTTTTCTCACATACAGTTTTTCAGTTTTCATCTCAAACGGAATTACTTTTTGTAGTTATTTAGGGAGACACAACTCTAAAAAAAAAAAAAAAAAAAAAAAAATCTTGGAGTTCAGATGGAATTACTTGGGAAATACTGTCAACAAATCAAAAGTACATGCATAATAAAATGAGTAACATAGGTTTTCTTTTTAAGAAATAAAAGACAAGGCTTTAAAGAATGCATATTCAGTTGTGAAGTGCTTTTAGAATTATACGATTGCACAGATTACTTTAACACCATCTACACGGAAAGCAAAATTCAATCTATGATTGAGTTTTGTCGATAGCAGTCTTTAGCTCCTTTCGATCTAGTGCATAAAATAACTGCACGGGCTCGAAATTCTGTATATGTAGATTCAATTCGGAATGAGATGCATTGTATTGTTATCGCTTGGAATCGAGCGTGCTATTCATTGCTTGTATGTGGATGTGGAATGCTGATTGCGGATCACATACAAGATTAGCCACTCCACTAATACCATTTTCAGTGGCAATAGTAAGAGTTTGAAAATTAATCAAATAAATTTATGAAATAAAAAAAGTAAGAAAATGAAAAATACAGGAGTAAAGTTAAAATAATAAAATCAAAATAATATGTTTCAAATGATTTATGAATGAAAAGATTGCATGTTTGGATGGCTTGTTCTTTTAACTTACTAGTTTTATTTCCATGTGCTACAAGGTATTTGTATCAAGGAGTTATTTTTGTATGTATGTTGATTATGCCAAGACAGACGGTTATAAAAAGTTAGAACCAAATTTGTCACAGAAATTGCTGCAAAAAAATTTAAATAAATAAAAATAAAAAAATAGCGAGCGTAGTCCTGTTCGAAAAATTCAATTAGAAATTCAAACGATAAAATATCAAATAATTTTAAAAGTTGCATGGAGCACAATTTTCGGGTTACGGCAGAGTTGGACATCCATTCCCGTACGTTAATTGCGTAAACCTGGAGTACATGAAGTATGTATAAAATTTCGTTTGGTTGGAGTAATTAAATTCTTAAGCAATTGGTTTTCATGTTTTACTTAAGGAAATCAAAATTTTCGTTTTCTAATAATAATATGAACAAAAAAAGGACTTTTCGAGGAACAAGTAACTTTTACGTGAAATTTTGCATGTACTAAGGATTTAATATTTGAAAATGAACACAATGATCACAAAGAGTTTTAATCAATGTATTTTTTTTTAACTTAAGCACAGCAAATTGTAAGTACAATCACAAAAAAGATGAATAAAAGCAAAATAAATCTTGTTAAATACTAACTGCGGATGTTTGGTAATGAATGTACAAAACAGTAAATTTTAGACTATAAATTTAGAGTAATACCAAATATGTACGTAGAGTGTACGTATGAAACGTTGTGTTTTTTCTCATTACCTCAAGCAGCTACTCATCGAATTTCGAAAATATTTTTAAAGTGTAACACATTAAACAGTAAAACACTAAACTTCGAGCATTCCATTGTTTTTTTCTAGGATAAACATGTTACTTAATTGAAATTCAAGGGATTTCTTCTCTTGCATTTTTCTGCCTTGTAAGCGGAAAACATTAGGATCATGACAACGCATTTTACTAAACTTTCTTTGATTTCTTCAAGATAAAAATGCTACTGCATTGAAAAAATCGAAACAATCTTCCCTAATGAGAAAACACTTTTTTTCCCAAAGAAAACCTATGTTTAACAAAACTAATTTACATTTTTTTTGTTTAACGGAAGCAAATAAACTTTATTTTGTATTTACTCATGGAGAGTAAAAATAAGAATTTTTCCAGAAATCCTTTAACGTGTCCTGCAGGTAATAATAATTATTAAAATAATATAAAAAATGAAAAGATTTTGTTATAATGGATTTTAGTATGGATATATAGTTAGTTTAAAAATCGGTTATGTTATTGTGATGCTTATTTTAAATTCAGAGTGAAATATACAGACACCCACATGTATATTAGGTTATTTGTTGTTACCTATTTTGAATTTTATTAATTTACCTTTTTTCCATTTGTTTTCTAAGACAGCTCCACAAACTTAGCGATTAAAAATCTATTTACCTAATATAAATTAATCTATGAAATCTAAAAGAGTGCCTTAAAGTGCATAAAATTAGTATTTATGTTAAAAATAGAAAAAAGGTAAATTTAAAAAAAATGAACCTATTAATCATACAAACCTGTAAAAGTTAATCAATCTCCGTTGTATATAGAAAATTAAAAGTGAAAGTGCATACAAGTATGTTCAAATTATGTGACGGCAATATTTTTCATTTTTCAACGTCGTTTATCAGATTCAGATTGAACGAAAAATAACTTTCAAAAACTTAAAGATGCTTTCCGCAACAATTTATGTTTGCCTATTTAAACATTCGTTAATTACATTACAAATATTTGGGCAGTTCCTTTTTTCTTATAAGTGTCTTTTACAAAATTTGTGTTCATATTTATTTCAAAATTATGCGGTAAATTAATACTTGCTTGTAAAAAATATGCTTACGAGATCATTTCAAACTTTATTTATTTGTAACGCATGAGTAAGTTTACAAGCAGTCAATAATGCAGAAAGTGAAGTTATTTCGATATTGCGATATTGCTTAACATTTGACTTTTTGTTAGTTGACTGAAATAATGCTATTCCTTTTTCTTTTCTCTTTTTCTTTCTTTTGGATCTTTACTGATAGAGTCCCAGATATTTAATGATATAAAAGCAAGTTTTCGAATGACACATATTTGTTTCTCTTCTTGTCTTTACAGCTGAAAAAATAGTTGAATATCATTAAAAATATGTATGATTTTTTGTTTATATGTTTTAGACGTATGGTTACTTTAACAATTTTAAAAGTATAAGTTACGAATATTTTAGCATTATTAAATTTGCAGTCTTTCATTAAGTTATAATGTTCTAATGTTATAAAGTTAAGTTTATCATATCATTAAGTTATAAATGAAATATTAAGGTAGTGTTGTAGCAATACTAATACAAAGGATCTATTATGATTACATTTTCTGCAAAACTTTATCGATGCACAACGTGGAACTTACATTTAAACTTTGGAGCTGTTTAAATTTGTGCAGCAATAAGAAAATTTACTCGAAAAATATTTGCTTTGTAAGTTTAGAAAATACTAAGACAGACAAAAGTTCTTACTGTAAACATAATACACAAAAGGTTGAATGCACAAAGGAAGGAAGTATCCGTATTTTATAGCAACAAACTATATTTTTTGTCAAATCAACGAGCAGGGTGCTAGGGCTTTATGAAAGAAGATTTCATCTATTAAGGGGACGGTGGACGTTAAGTGCACTTTTTTTGTATTTTTCACACTAAGGACTTAAAATTTCGTGTGCATATGTATTAAAGCATAAATACATAGAATACCACAAAAAAAAAGAAAAAACAGACACGACTTATTTTAAAATTAAAAAATGTTAAATATTTTTTGAAAAATTTAAAATGCTCCACGCGACTTAAATTTTTACATTTTTGCTTATTTTTTTCATTTTATTACATAATAAACTATCACGAAGAAAAATTGGTATCAGTTAGTCAATTCTTTAAAGTTAAATTTTTAAGAATTTTTTTAAATACTTCGATTAAAATTCCCCGAAATTTCTCCTGCTAGTAATTTTTAATCGCGTTTTTTAAACCTTCCTGAAGTTAGATTCTATAAAGCATACCAAGTTTTATTATTTGATAAAACATGAGGCTAAACTTTGAATTTCGTGTACTTTGAACGAAAATTGTGTCGCATAGAGCATGTTGTAGGTATGAAAATCGAGAAAATTTCGTTTTGCGTAAAATGCAATTAAAGTATAATTTTTCACTTATCTTTAAAATTTACTTTGCAAAACCTCTTTTTCAGTGTTTTTATTTGTCATTATTTATTTAAGCATGTTTTTTTACAAGAACAATATTTATACTTGTTTTTATTATACAAAAATTGCAGAGGCCTGCTTTGTTTACAGCTGAACAGCTGAGTTTGAGAGGAATATCTCATGAAAAATTGTTTTGTTTACTAAGTTTAAGCAGTCGTAACTTTGTTAAAAAATGTCCAATTGTTAAGCGGTTTTTTGAGTTAGGTAGAGAAATATTTGAAGTACAACAAAACTAAAAATAAAAATTTTGTTTTTTTAGTCAATTTTTGCCGAATTCAAGGTCTACCGTCCCCTTAAAAAGGTTCTTCTTTCTTCTTCTTCTTTCTTCTAGTGGCACTACAGCCCGTTATGGGCCTTGGCCCGATCCAAAATTTTGCTCCAGACCGCCCTCTGACCGACCTTCTTACTCTATCTGTGGATCTTCATTGTTCCTAGGTTTGCAAGAACATCATTCATTCATCTCTTTCTAGATCGTCCTCTATTCCTGGTTCCCAAAGGTTTCCATTTCAGGATCTTTTTTAGTCTAAAATTATTGTCTGTTCGTTCAATGTGACCAAGCCATGAAAGACGGGGAGCTTTTATAAAGTGAATTATATTTTTTCCTTTAAAGATATTATCAATTTCAATATTAATTCTCACTCTCCACTGATCACTCACCTTCAAAGAACCAGTGATTCTACGTATGACCTTTTGCTAAAAAATCAGTAGGTCTTCATCGTTTTGATTCAAGGTCCAAGTTTCACTTCCAAAGGTCACAATTGGACGAAAGATTGCTTTATACGGTCTGTATTTTAATGATTTCGACAGCAATTTGTTTTTCAGAACGCAGCAGTATAGAAAATATGCCCGATTTCCTTTTATGATTCTAGCCTGTATTTCTTCGGTGTTACTTCCAGAGTCTGTGATAATGAAGCCTAGATAAGTGTTAAAATGGTTCTGGGAAGAGCAATACTTAGTTTCTACAGTTATTTCAGATACCAGTACATTAAAAAACGTTCACGGTTTTTTACCTATGACATACACAGACAATGAGACTCACGACCGCAAAAATGTATGTCTAATCCATTTCAGTCTTAGATTATCTAAAATAAAATATTGGATACTTGAGACTTAATACCATGTATCGTATTAGTAACAACATAATTGAAATACTAAGAAATAACAAGCTGTAAGGTTATTGCTTTATTAATATCCGAAACAAACGGATTAAGTATTCACGAATATTAACTAAACTTAGTGATGTAACAGGTAAAGGAGGCCAAGGTATACTGTGATCATCTCAATTACGAGACCAAAGAGGTTGCAAGGCAAATGTTCCAGTTGGTTCCAGATGGTGGTAATTGAACGTAGAAACCTCATGGTTTAGTTTCCAAGCAAACATGATATTTATTTTATCGACCCACTGAAGGGACAAAAAGATAATTTAATGAATATTCTCGATAAAAATATATCTGACTTTACATAAAACCTTTTTTGTAACTTCTATTTTTTTCACAAAATTTTTGGGAATCGATTTGTTTAACTCTATTTTGAATACCACAACGCACTATTGCTTGTAGTGGTTGATTCTACACTACACAGAGTGTTTAAGTTACCGAGTCGGTACTTTGATGGGGCTATGGTGAACATTGATGAGTTCATCTCACTGGGTGCTGCAAAATCGGAAATCATCTTCTGAAACTATAAAATTACGTTACACCAAAATCTCCCGCAAATAATGTCATGATCTGAGGGAAGAGAGGATTCCTGGAAATGTGACAGAGAAGGGGAAGGGAGGAATAGCAAACACTTTGACATTGCAATTTTTGGTTGAAATAAAAAAAAAACAAAAGAAAAACATATATATATATATATATATATATATATATATATATATATATATATATATATATATATATATATATATATATATATATATATATATAGCTAGCTCGGCACGTGACAAAGAGGAGAAGGGGGTAAAGTGAAGTGTGACACTTTGAAAAAGGAGAAAGAGGTTGTCGAATATATCAGCACTGAAACCAGTGGACGAAACTTTGAACACTATAATTAATCCCTATTACTCTTGTTCGGGTAATATTATCATTTAAATGATAACTAGACGATCCTTATTTTAAGTTCTGTTCATGAGTAATATTGATAAAAAGTTATGAATAGTAGGAAAAAAAACACAGGAAGTGGAATGCAAAAACAGTTGGAAACATTTACATATACATTTATCTTTTTTATTTATTTATATTTCAACAAGCAAACGTTGAAAAAAGATGTTCCATCTTGGACTTCTTCAGCCTAGACGGCAATATACATTTACGTATATTACATTCGTCATTTAAATCAAATAATGATGATAATAAGGCCTGATTATAAAATACATTTTCGTACATGCATAGACAATTTAGTACATTATGCAGTTTTTATGTCAAATTTCATGGGTTTTGAGACAAAAATATTGTTTTTTACTCATATTTTTTAACTTATTAAGAGTTTCATGAAAATCACGCTTTGTTGCTTCAGTGACATTTTTGGATCGTAGTTCATTTTAAACTTTGTTTTGTGCTTTTAACATATATTTCTAAGGTTTCTTCAAAAAATCAATTTACCAACTCGCCCAGATTTATCCCAACGAAGAATGGTGTGTTTTAGCTCAATGCATGTTTAATGATATTACACGCAGATTGCCGTAACGCTACATACCGCAGGATTGTGCTTCAGATAACCTCTGGCAGCACTCAAATACCTAATTAGATGACAATCATAGTTATTTAGGCTAGAATAGTAATTCACTTCATAGATGTTGTACGCACTGCTAGTTAAACAGACAGGAACATGGAGTGATGTTGAAATATATTCTGTTGTCATAGTTTCAAACCGCTTATGCTACGGCCTGCATTACAATGATCCATATTTCCAGGGCGTCTATGTTTAATATTAATTAATGGTGTGGTTATGCATTAACTAATTGTGAATATGAAATATAAGTTTATACTGAGAGTTATATTACGTTTGCTCATTGTGTTTTATTTTTTTCAGACAGAGAACAATACCACTATTCAAAAACACGATTGTTTCTAAGCTGTTAAAATCCAAAAGTAAGCAGACGTACCTGCGTTGATTTTGGGCATTTATGGGGACGTATTCCAGTTTCTATGCAGAAACGGGCTTGGCTGTGACTTTAGTGCTGATACCTATACGGAATATTCCAGGGACTGCATTTTTCCCGGTTTCACTCGAAGGGGCTTTGAACAGAGAGGCACATTAGCATAAAATGCACGCCACTTGGCGTATTTTCTATTTTTGGCGACATTCAACAACTTCAATTTCTAGCAATAGGAATGCCATATTTTTTTAAATATCGCCAATTGCTTTAGCATTTTTTTCTACTTGCCAATGTAGAAAGTAAACAAGTTGCCAAACCAAGTGACGGACGAAAAGAACCATTACTGGTTACATTAATTAAAAAGAACCACACATAATTACTTTCATTTATTTTGCAAATGATTTCGTTGCTGAAACCCAAACAAGCGATAGATATAAATGAAAGAAAATTTAATCATGGCAATTCAATGACTGAACATTCTTATAAATTGCTGCCTTACATAGCATAACGTGAACATTTAAAATATTTTTTGACGTAATTATAATTTTTTTTGCGGACGATCAACAAAGTAAGATTTTGTTTTCAGAATCGTTGATTTTATTTACCATCTATTTTTTCTATTATTGTATTATTGTATATTAAAGGCGAGGATTTTTATTTTGAAGGGACATTTTTAGGGCAGCTATCCATATTATAATAAACATTTGCAGAAGCTATTTAATTACTAAACAACCGTTGGCACAAATCTGATTTTTCGGTGACGGTAGACAGTATTTTTAAACCATTAGCATCAGTACAATAATATATTTTAATGACTGTTTACAGCATTTGAAAACCGTTGGCATCAATCTAATATTTTTAAGAACTGCAGACAGTAATTTCAAACCATTAGCATCGACCTAATAGGATATTTAAATAACTGTTGACTATTGTCAAATTGTTGGTATCAATATGATGGAATATTTTAATAATGGTTGAGAGTATTAAAAACTGCTGAATTCAAACTAATAGGATGTTTCGAAAACTGTTGACATTATTTGGAAACCATTGATTTAAGTCCTAAAGGGTGTTTAGAGACTGATGTTCATTGTTTAACAAATATGTTTTCAAATGTTGACATTAGTCAAAAGTAGATTTTGAACTGCTTTTACACTGTTTTACTTATTCTATAGCAAAATTTTGAATACATTTTATTATGTCAGACAATGTTTTTTAGTTGCTTGCTTGCGCGGTAGAACTATCGCGGTTAATAGCTAACAACTTTGCAGCATTCACACCCAGTAGATTAATGTTCAATTTATGGCAGTAATTTTTCCCACAAGAGATTTATTAAAATAGTTAAATTACGTATATATATATATATATATATATATATATATATATATATATATATATATATATGAAACAAAATACTTTTATTAAAATAAACATTCGCGTAAGAGTAATACCGTAATAGTATGTTCTAAAGACATGATATGGACAGCTGTTGTGTTAACGGGTTTCTCCGTGTAATATCTGTAAAATATGCTACAGATTTTGTTTGAAATTGTAACTTCAGCTGTATGGTTAGAAAAATGCATTAATTTCGTTCTGGGTACCAATGATAAAACAGAATCCCTAGGCGACAGGTTTAGCTTGTATACGAAAAAAAATGATTATGATTTTTAAATTTGCTTTAATGGATTTTAAATACAAGCGACTATATTTTACCCCACTTTCACTTATTACGGTGGTTTTAAGTAAAGTTAGCATTTCTTTGAATGTTTTTTTTTTTTTTTCAAAGATTTTTTTTCCGTCGACTTCTTTTCTCATAATCTCCTTCTTTAATTTAATATTATCCTGTCTTCAAACCGAAATTGTAAATGTACATTTTTGGCATTAACATATTTTTGAAGCAGATGTACATTTGTAGCTATTTGATATAGTTATGCTAATGAATTAATAATGCTAACTCTTGAATCACGAAATATGAAAGCAATACATAATGTTCAATGAAAGATTCAAAATTGTTTCATTTTTCCAGAAAATTTACAACAACTGGATGTGATTAATAATAGTATATTTCATTAAAATAAATCTATAGCTTGCATTTTACATTCTCATTTTAATGATAAAATCACAACCACATTTGATCATTGACGTGTGAGAGCTGCAAATATCGGATCTGTGTATTATAAATAAAATATATTGTAAGGAAAATGATTTTTAAGGAAAAAAGTATGTCAATATTTAACCACAAATACGTTGCATAATACGTAACTATTGACGCCACTAACTATGAGATACGAACAAGCAAATTCAGGAATTTGAAATTCTAACGAGGAAGAAAGAAACCCACCAGGGTACTCCAATAATCACGAAAAGTCTTTTGAAGTGATTTAAAAAAAAATGCGTTTATAACGATTTTCATAAATTCAAATGGTGCAATGATAAATTTTAGCGAATAAAAGTTGAGTGAAACGCAGTATACCTTATCTCATAATAATTTCGGAGCGAGAAACTATCTCTCGCCATTGCTTTCACTCTGTCTCTCCTTCTCTCGACTGTTAAGCTGACAAGCAACATATATTGATTTCTAACCATCTATGCAAAGCTAAACACGGTAGTGCGAAGTGGCATTACAGATTCCTCTCTAATACATGTTGAACATGAATTGTACATGTCTCTCTAAAAATGTCATTTGTATAAACAAAAGTATGCAGTAGCATCCCCATGATTGACGATCAGTACGTTGAAATTATAATTTATTTATTAGTGAAACAACTATCGTGTTTCTATTAAAATTTAAATCGAATTTGAAATTATAATGTTGCATGCATTATAGTCATTTATTTTCCATGTTACTACTAGTGTTTCAACGTTTAGTGATAAGCATGGACTTGTTTGTGCAGACGTAATTAAAATTATTTAAATAGTTTGTATTAGGTACTAGTTAACAAATCTTTTTGAGAAATTTGGCTGCTTGTTATTAGAGTTATACACTGGCGACGAAATGGGTCTTTTAATAGGTAAATAAATAACAGCAAAATTATATACAGTCAAGCACGCTTATTAGAATATCGATGTAATACATTTTCCTAGTACCAAATTGTTGTAATTTGTTACTTTGATCCCGAATAATGGAATACAGTCGAATCTCGTTTTACGCAAGGGATGCGCTCCAAAACTTCTCGCGTAAGTGTAAATTTCGCGTTGTTGAAAATGGTATACACGCTTGTTTTAATAAAAATTCCCAGTTATTTTTTTACATTTATAAAATCCCCTCTCACTGTTCTGAACCATTTCCTACCTAAAAAGTGAACTTTTCCTGTATTTTAATAAAGAATATTAATTAACGTAAAATACTATTAAGATGCACAAAATGCATGATAAATGATAGATAAAGAGTCATAAAATAAGACAGCACCGTACGTACATTATGTAGAAATAATAAAGTGCATCTCTATAATAGTACTTTTCAAAATATACAATTATTCTGTATATAACTTAACAAATGAAAATGATGATAATTAATGTGTGATCAGATTGTTATTAGTATTCTTCTGACAGTGTATGCACATCATGCAACTCCTCAGAAAAAAATGAAGAAGAAAGATCAGGTTGATGTGCTACCTGCCTAAATTATTCTAAAGTTTCGTGCTGTTGGCGAGTACTTCGTTGCATCTCTAAAATTTGTTACTCGTGAAAAACTCGCGATATAGCCATTTCGTGTAAGTCGAATCGCTTTTTGTAGCGCGAATCCACTGTATCCCGCTCATTAGATCATTTCTTCGTGTAAAGTTGGCTGTTCTATTAGGCGGGCTCGATTTTATATTTTATGTACACAACTTTTTACACGTTAACAGGCAGCACGTGTGCTACAACTATCAACACACATTTGTACAATAAACGACTATTTGGAAATCAGAAAACACAATGCTTAAATGAATTACTAACGAATGCTGCTGAAAAGTTGAGATACATTTATATATTTTGGTGCCGTTACTCTAATATATTGGAATCAAAATCAAGCCTATGCACAACTTCTTCCTCAACCCATAACAGGGGAGGTGAAAAAGTAGGGCATAACAAGAGGACGTGATTTCTCGAAAACAGCGCTACTTTCTTTTTTTTTTTTTGAAAAATTGTGTAGCTGAGAGACAATCCTAGTATTTCTCTTTGATGTTCTATAAACTTTTACTTAGGAGAGAAAAAAAAATAAATTGAAATTGAAATTTAAATTTCTTAAGAAAAATTTGTTAAGTTCTTCTTTTTTTTGAGAATAAAACATATGCTGCAGTAAATATTTTACATCTATTAATGTAAACGATTATATTAGTTATTTAATATGCACATGTAGCTTTAGCAGCAGAAATTTAAATATATCCCATTATAAACTAGTTTTGGCTGTAGATTAACTATTAGTATATCGCATTGTATTTCTGGTAATATTTTTGCACTCATTATCCCTAGAACATCAATTGCATCACGTTAATGAAAACTCCAATCAATTGACAACTACATGTTGAACTTTTTGCATCTCTTCCGCCTAACGCGGATCAAATAAACGAAATCGTCTTCGCGTTCCTAACGTGAGAATCACGGGTACTATTGCAGACAATTGTGAAAATGAAGGGAAGGTAAGGTCTCGTAGACCGCTATTGAAAGCAGGAGTTTCAACCAAATCCACAATCCAAAAGATGTTAATAAGAGAGGGTGATATTCGAGGTTTTAAAAGAAGAAGCTATTGGGAAAAACAGTCCAATCGGACTACGCATGTGTCAGACACGGTGATATGAACATTTAATCAGTCCGTGGGACTGATCCTCCCCTGTTACGGCATGAAAATAATTCACTCCAAAATATTATCGAAATATTTAAAATTTAAACACTAATAATAATAACGGCAAAGTAATGTACAAGAGTGCAGTGTGAACGCATAAGCTTGCCAAAGAGGAATATTTCTTCTAACCTAGAGAAAACACCGTTAAAAATTTCGCAAACGAAATAAATGTCATAGATATTTGAATCACTTGAAAAGGGGCCAATTTAATCGTACTTATTCTGTATTGGTATCATCATTTCGTTTACGAAGTCGTTCTTAGTTAGAAAGATGTTTAGAGAACGAATTGCTGCTTGTTGGTAGTCGGAATATTGTGTTTTCTATCCTTTGAAAGAATCGCTTTTTTAATACTAAACTAACGACGGACGCATCTTTTCATTGCTTAGGAAAATTCACTTTGCTAAAGAGAGTTCTAGCGTGAGAAAGGATTTTGTTTTGCTAAGAAATGATTGGCATAGATTTAGTAGTTCTTGCATAGTTAAATTGTTATTAATCTAATAGTTCAAGATCAAGTATATTTTAGTTTAAAAATAGGTTTAACTTACTTAAATTTGAAACTATTGAAATGAATTATATATAAAGATACTGCTGTTATGTAATTTATATGAATGACATAATATTTCTTTTTTCTAATACTTTTATTTTTCCAAAGAGGTTACACAAAGGTTATTTTCTTAAAGAAATAAAACTTTTCGTCCAAACACATCTGAAATCAAAAGTTCTTCATTTTTAGATAATCTTAGTACATTGAAGGATACTCAATATTTTATGAACTTCATACCGACAAAAAATGCAATGATTGTTACGTGAAAACGCTTTCTAAACTGATGATACCATCACCCTAATAAATAATACAGGCGTTGTAATGATTGATCAGTCAAAAATAATCAGTAATATTAAGCTACTTTTCAACGAGACATTTATTTCCACCATTAAAACTTTGCATTTTTAAGCGAACTCGACCATATTTTTTGAATTACTCTCACAACCAACGTTGCCAAACGTCAAACACTAAAAATAGAAAAATAAAGAAAATAAATGAAATAGACATTTCATGCGTGACGTAACATTCTCCCACCTTGAGTTAGGAGCAACTCAACATATAAAACCATTAAATTGTTATTAACTTTAAAGTTCTTAATATATGTCTATAAGTCCAATTTTTGAAGTTTTCGAACAACTCTACCACTTCTTGTAGCGTAAGTCTTCGATTCACAGTCCTTGACTTCCCTCTCAGGAACTAAGGTTGAACTTTTGATTCCTGCTGATCGTGATGGTTTATCTGCAGCAGCAATCTCGTCAACAGGCAAGTCATCTATTGACGGTATTTCCAACGGAAATATTCGTTGAATGGGTCTAAGAAATGTTGAACGTTCGGTTTTCACCCTTACAAGTCGAGATTTGTTATCTTTGCCAGGGATAATTTCGGTAATTTTTCCTAAAGGCCAATCAACACGTTTAGCATTATCGCTTCCGATCAGTACTATTTCCCCGATTCGAAGGGAACGTAGATTTTTGATTTTAGGTTTCTGTACAAGCTGTCCGAGATATTCTGATCTGAATCTTTTCTTTAGATCATTTAAAATTCTTTGTCTGTACTTCACTCTTCTACTCAGTGATTTCTGGTCTAAAACTTCTATATCTGGTAAACTAGTCTCTTTAATGTCATGCAAAAACATTGCTGGGGATAGAGGTCTTAAACTATCACCTTCAGAAACATAAGTCATTGGTCGCGCGTTAACGATCCTTTCACAGTCGGTTAATATTGTTGACATTTCTTCATATGTCAAATATGCTTTTCCTAAGACTCTCTTTAAAAGATCTTTAACAATTCTAATGAGCCTCTCCCACCAACCGCCCCACCATGGGGCAGCAGGGGGATTAAACTTCCATACAATAGTCTGCACGGCTCCAGACTTTAGGACTTGGTTCCAATCAATAAGCTTTAGTGCATTAGCCGCACCGACGAAATTTGGGCCGTTGTCGCAATATACCATAGACACTCTACCACGTCGAGACATAAATCTCTTAAAGGCCATCAGAAAACTCTCAGTAGATGCAAAATTCACCAATTCTAAATGCACCGCTCTATAGACTGCGCATGTAAATATTATTATCCAGATTTTCTGCTTTTCTTTTATAAAAACTGGACCTGCCATGTCTATTCCCGTGATCTGAAAAACGGCTGCATCTTTTGTTCTATCGGCTGGAAGAGGTGTCGGGTCTGACTGAAGACACTTTGCCTTGTGTCTTAAACAAGTAACGCATTTCGATAAAATTTTCCTAATAGTTTTCCTACCATTTAGGACCCAATATTTCTCTCTCAATATATTCAAAAGAACCTGTGTACCAGCATGACAGTTGCTTTTGTGTTCATACAAAATAAGTCTTTTTGTGACTTCGTGTTCTGATGGAAGTAGTACTGGCATAAGAAAATCGTCTGTGTCATCTCGGTACAAAATCCTTGTTCTAACACGTATGACACCTTTACTATCTTTAAATGTTTCGAGATTGCGTATCTTTCTATCTTCTTCACAAAATGATTCTTCTTGTACTACTTTTACAATTCTCGTTTCAGCTTCGATAAATTCGTGAGAATTCAACTCTCCACACAATCTTAAATTTTGTTTAACTGAACAATTATGTTTGAAGCGAAGAATCCATGCCACTAAACGAACTATCTGTTTATAGTCTGAAAAGTAGCGATGCATCCAATCTGATTTGTTCATTATTTTTGCGGTAGTTAACAAAACTGGACATTTTTTCTTCTCTTTAATAACTTGCTCTTCGTCAATAAGCGGAAAATTTACAAGGGAACATGGCCAATTTTCAATCGGATCTTTCATCCAATGTGGCCCCTCCCACCATCTGCCTTTTAAAAAGGAACTCGCATTGCAACCTCTTGAAGGTAAATCGGCAGGATTGTCTTCGCTTGGTACATATAACCAACATGTCGTGGAAGTTAATTTTCTAATTTCATCAATTCTATTTTTGACAAAGATGGACCAATTTTCCTCTTTGCTTATCCACGTGAGTATCGTTGTCGAATCACTCCAGTAATTCACTTTAATACTTGTGCAACCCAATGAATCAATGATGTGTTTTGTTAATCGCGCTCCAATCAGAGCCGCTAAAAGTTCTAATCTAGGAATGGTCGCACCTTTCGTCGGAGCTAAGCGAGATTTTGAAGCTAAGATATAAACGTCTACATTATCTTCTATTTGCACTCTTAAGAAGACAACAGTTGCATATGCATCTTTACTTGCATCACAAAACGTATGCAGAGAACATGAATGAGTGTCAGTTAAAGGAAATTTTATCCACCTAGGAAAACTAATTGAATTGAGATCTTTTAGGCAATCAAACCAGGTTAGAAATTTCTTTCTCAAATCCTCTGCTATTTCCTCATCCCAGTTTAAACCTTGTTGCCATGCTTCTCGCAACAAGAGCTTTGGGCAAAGTGTCACGGGTGTAACAAACCCCATCGGATCAAATATTTTATGTGCTGTCGACAGTAAAGTTCGTTTCGAAAACTTCAAAAATTGGACTTATAGACATATATTAAGAACTTTAAAGTTAATAACAATTTAATGGTTTTATATGTTGAGTTGCTCCTAACTCAAGGTGGGAGAATGTTACGTCACGCATGAAATGTCTATTTCATTTATTTTCTTTATTTTTCTATTTTTAGTGTTTGACGTTTGGCAACGTTGGTTGTGAGAGTAATTCAAAAAATATGGTCGAGTTCGCTTAAAAATGCAAAGTTTTAATGGTGGAAATAAATGTCTCGTTGAAAAGTAGCTTAATATTACTGATTATTTTTGACTGATCAATCATTACAACGCCTGTATTATTTATTAGGGTGATGGTATCATCCAATTTTCTTAGCCTTATTCTGTAACAATTTTGCTGTCGTTGTTCAGTTTCGATACCGCCAAATAAAGAGTGAATTACAACTTCATCACGAATTTTTTCATAATTTAATTTCGCCGCCAAATCCTTCAAAATATACGAATGCTGCGATGCAGTATCTAAAATAGCATTCACTTCTATCTCTTTATGGCCGGAAGTGGAGACCAACTTCACTTTTAACGTAGGCAAAATAACTCTTGGACTTTTACTCATGGTTGTCATGGTAACATCTTTTGATTTTTCTTCAACTGCCGTTTCTTTCATTTCTTGTTGTTGCCTGTATGTGTCAGATTTAAACTCATCGCACATTATCGTCAAATGTCGTTTATTACAATTAGTACACTTAAAATAGCTTCTACACAATCTTGCTTGGTGACCAGGTTTTAAACATAGATAGCAACAACCCTTATCCTTCAATATTTTCCGTTTTTCAACTAAATTCATTTTTTGAGCTGAGAAGCAATTCGAACTCAAATGTCTACCATCGCAAAATGCGCATCTTTTAAAATCACTTGTATGAGTGCTGGCAGTCAACGCAGATGCAGTATGAATTTTGTCCTTATAAGTGTTTAAATTAATCCGCTTCTTTTCTATATTTTCCTCAGAACCTTTATTTCTAAGTAAACCAAAACCAGATACTGCCAGGTTAATACTTTCTTCGTTTTCAACCTCGGATTTCAAGAACTTCATTAGACTATCAAGACGTGTTTTCGAATCATCTTTTGACTCCAAAGTTACGTTACGATGCCATGCTTTCAAAAAATCTTCATTAAAACATGACTCTACCAAAGGAAATAACATAGATGCACACTTATCTGTAGTGACACCTAATGTTTCAAGTGCACGCAAATACGACTCTAATTTATCATATAAAGATGAATAAGAAATGTTCTGACGTGTTTGGTGTACTGAGATTATCAATTGCAACAATTCTCTTACGTATATTTCAACTAAGAGATCTTCCCTCCCAAATCTTGATTTTAAACTGTCAATGGCTTTACAATAATTATCTTTAATGGGTGGGTAACTTTCCACTACTTCTCGGGCTCTGGAACCCTTGACAGTGGCTTGAATGAGATACTGAAATTTATCATCTTCCGAAATATCACAATCGTCATGAATTTTCTGAAATTGGCTCCAAAAGGGAAGCCACTCTTTAATATCATCGCCAAATTTTCTGAATTCTAGCTTAGGTAATTTGAATTTCCGCTTATTCTTATTTTCAGAAAATGTATCACTGCTTTCATTTACTAATAAAGGCACATTAATAATTGACATACCTTTCGTGTGAATATCAACAAAATTTGAATCGTATTCTTCTACAGCTTGCATTTCTTCTTCTAAATCTGCGTCTTCAACGTTTAGAAGCAGCGTTAAAATCTTTTCGTTAATGTCTTTTAACTCAGCACATTTGTTTTCTAATAATGTCAAAGCCACTTGAACTTCATGTTTATCTGCCTCGGCAGATTCCAGCTGAATTTTTATTCTTGAAACAATTCTCGTGAAAGAAGACCGAATAGCTTTGCGAAGCTTCTTTAAATTATTCAGCTCCATTCCAATATGCTGAATTCAAAATATCAATCCAGAACAACAGTCCTGTCGCGGACGCCAGTTGTTACGTGAAAACGCTTTCTAAACTGATGATACCATCACCCTAATAAATAATACAGGCGTTGTAATGATTGATCAGTCAAAAATAATCAGTAATATTAAGCTACTTTTCAACGAGACATTTATTTCCACCATTAAAACTTTGCATTTTTAAGCGAACTCGACCATATTTTTTTGAATTACTCTCACAACCAACGTTGCCAAACGTCAAACACTAAAAATAGAAAAATAAAGAAAATAAATGAAATAGACATTTCATGCGTGACGTAACAATGATAAGATTTTACAATCTACTAATATTCTTTCTATTTTCATTACTTAATCCAAACCTTTTAGGACATTTTGAGATTTTAATTTGGCAAGAATGGGGGGAAAAATAAATAACTTTATTTTTTGCAATGTTATTGCATACGTCTCTGAAATATAAGTATTGTACAGTTAAAAATATTTCGCTTCATTATGCTGTACAAGTCTAAGTTTAGCTAAGAAAATTTAAGTGAGGAGTGTATAGTGATTTTAATTAGAAGTAATTATCAGAACAAGAACAAAACTAATTACAAGGCCCTCCAAAACTACTATTTTAATTACATGCTTATGCAAATACAAACTCATTACAATAAATATACTTTCACTTTCAGACATGCCGTAACAGCTCGTTAGAAGCATTATGTAAAAATTTTCGTTCAGTGGTGTAAGTTTCATGTATAAGTAGCACTAACGGATTGTATGCAAATAATGTTTTGTTTCATGAAAAATGAGTAATATTTCATTACTTACTCATTAATGCAATATCTCAAATGAAGATGAATCATATACTTTCCCTAAATAAAGGTAAACATGATTTAAATTTCTAATGAAACGAATAATTTGGAATTTTCTTAATCATAGAGTCATTGAAGACTAATAGTTTGTCATATGTCTCTTGTAGTTGTCTGCGTTTGATTTTAAAGGATGAAAATATAATTTATAAAAAATTAATGCTTTAAACAAAACGTATGTCAGGCTGTTTAAATCGTGATACTTTGTTCATAAATGCTTTTCACAAGGGAAAATAAAACATAAATACGATATTTTACTGGATCATCATTTATGAACTTAGCATTTATAATATACGTAGTGACGGAAGTTCATGCTTAAACAGACTTTAACTAATTAAGTATCAAGTTCATGTAGACTTAAATATTTGATAGTGTAAGTTACACAATAATTGTTGATAATTCTCTCAAGTATTTTGCGACAAGAATCAATACAAAAAATACAAGAATAATGTGTGTTTCTTCAGCGAATAGATAGTGGAAATTTTTCGAGCTTGATAAGGTTACAAGGACCTTAACAAGTGCCCAAAAGAAGTTTTTTACAAAGCGTCGAAAGTCCAATAAAAAATTAAATCGAAAAAAAAAACAAAAAAAACTTATAAGCGTGATTTAGTTAGCGAAGCTCTGAAGTTTCATATGTACTCTTTTTCATAGTTTTTGCGAGTTATAAGTTTAATGAGGCTCCAAGTTTTAATTTGATTTTTAAATCTCTCTCTCTACACGTAAAATTTCATTTTAGTTCTTCAAGCTTGGCATGGTGAGAAAGTAAGGGATTATTTTCTGAAGATGTTTTACCCGTGTAAGTTCAGAAACACAAAGCGCCTATATTGGCTAAAAAAACTAGAATCAATAGAAACTAGAAATATAATACCAGAATTTAAAAAATGAAAAATATTCGAGAAGCATTCAAACTCCTTCGAATAAGGTAGAAGATCAGCTACTTATTGGAAAGTTTGGAATCCATAGCTTGTAAAATCTATGATTTTGTTTTTTTAATGGGATGTTCTGTTTAAGAAGAATAATGGAGATCAATCATCGGGTTATTAACGTATTTAGATTTAGACTTAGCTAAAATATATTTCTAAATCACTTTCTTTACTAATAATAAAGCTGAAAGTCTGTGTCTCTGGATGGCTAAATGTCTGGATCTCTGTTACGCGAGTAGCGCCTCGACCTTTCTGCCGATTTTCATGAAATTTAGCATCAAATTAGTTCGTAGCATGAGGGTAAGCACCTCGAAGCGATTTTTCGAAAATACGATTTTCTTCTTTTTTATGATTTAATATATCTGCACCAATCTAAAAACAATAACATGGAGGAGTAAAATACCATAACATGGACGAGCAAATTACCATAATATGGACAAGCAAATTAACATAGCATATTAGCGAGAAATCCATCATCCATCATTTTTAAATATACAGGCGAACCAAATGACCTTTTAATTTTTAACTACTGGCAAAGCCGTGCGAGTAGCGCTAGTAAGAAATAAACGCCTTCTTTTTTTTTTCATTTTTATAAAGAAAACTCCCGTGGGCAGATAAAAGTCCAATATGATGAATGTTTGGGAAACAGTTAACGTAATTTCAAATGAAGCAAAATAATAAATTGTAAAATATGTAGTAATGATTTTCCATTCTCTTATTTTCTACGTTTGTGAAACAAAATCGTAATCATTGATTCCGTATTAAAAACAAATTTTTATGGTTATGTATCTTCCGTTTTTAATTAAATTCCACTGCTATATTATTATTATATTTCCCCATCTATACAAATAAGTTTTTTTTTTTTTTTTTTTTTTGAGATTGGATGTAGTCGTTCACTGAACTTAATGCAATTAAATACTATGCATTCAATACTATTTCTGCCCAAAGAATAAAAATGGGTTTAATCAGTGCACAAGATTCGAGGAAAGGGTTGGAATTGGACGATTGTATTGAACATCCAACAGAAAATAATCGATTTTCTGGAACAACATGTTTGAGGTGCAATTGGAAAACTCTTGGGTGTGGAACTCAAAGCAAGTTTCATGCAGTTGTTTTGGCGCCTATCCAGATACTTAAGAAATGAAATTTCCGAACCATTTTCATTTGGAAAAATTGATACAAAAGGATTGCGATCTTCAATAAATCAATAGGAAAATACCAAATTAGTAAAAATAAACGACTAGTTATTGGTGTTCATCAAGATAAAAGTCATTACATACATTTCACGAAATTTACGGTTATTTAAGATCGTGTACAATTCGAAAATCTGCACATAAGTTGCGAAAGATAGTTTTTTTTTTTATTTTACAGTAAAACCGCATATCATATCATATTTACACTCCTAAGTATAATTTTTTTTATTCAGAGCATTGTTAAAAACATTGTTAGATTTTTTTATATGTTTTACGTTTCTTATAATACTGTCGTGCTAATCAAAAAAAGTTGTATCTGCACTTGTTATCAAAATTGAGTTACTGATGCTAGGTAGTTCTTTGTCACACAATTCACCTAAATACAAAATTTTATTGTAATTTGTGAATGGGAAAGATTGTTTTTTTTTAATCTGAAAAAGTTGCATCTGAAAGAAATAGATTCGCGCGCATAACTTTGAACGGGAACTTCTAATTTTAAACTAACTCAGCTGCAGATGTGAATTCTGCTTAGCACGGTAGTTTAGTAGATATCGACTAGTAAATAATTATTTAAACTTAATTTCATTTTCAAAAACCTAGAGCAATATAAAAAAGCTGCAACATCTGGTTTGTGACAGTAAAAAGTTTAATTGCAGCAAGTAAGCTGTTTTGAATTAAACTGTTGAGAATTTTTTTATATTTCTGTGTCAGGGTTTTGAAGGATTTAAATAGCAAGAGCGTGCAACCACTCAGTAAACCAACCAGTGGACAAAAACACAAATACAAGTTGTTTTTTTTACGGAAATCAAAAAATATAGTTGTTGCTGTCAATTTATGTACGAAAACCCTTCTAATAATCATTTTAAAAAAATAATTATTTACTGGAAAGAGGTTGGGAGGGGGGGAGGATCGGGAATTCGATCACTGGTCCACATTGAAAAACAGTAATATACATAGATCACCATGATTAGGATATTTATTTCGCTTTATAGTCTGATGTAGAAACTTTTGCAATAATACAACTTTTAAATCAAGGGAGAAAACAACATACATTAATCAAAAATTGCCTACAGTACATTTTAGTACATAAAACATAGCCGTGCTTCAAAACTCTTTACCATTTTACGGCAAGTTCCTATGCATTTATCCTCAAACGTTAAATTCCAATTATGGTACTTCGTTAGGTGCTATCAGGGCTTAAGTGAAAATGATGATTTGAATTCAGGCATAATGTATGCAAATTTATTATGCAGATACATTTCGTGTAATCTATCCCAATTCAGCGAGATTTTAAATGAATGCCCATAATGTGATGTCTAAGCAGCTCTTATCCGATTCCCCCCAGAGAAATGAAAATTCGATCAGTATAAATGTGATTTATTCTGCGAAAACTTCAGATCAAACAGTAAATGTAGTTCGTGTAGAAGACCTCAAAATAACATAAGCCATATATTTATGACTTTAAAATTACATGCAATAATTGCATGCGTTTTAGAAATGTTTGAATTCAAATTCATGTATGCGTTATTTAAAGAAGATTAATAAAATGTAACTCCATGAATACATCAAGTAAAGACACAAGGTAATGTAAAAAATACAAATATTGGTTGTATTTCATAGTATAAGTTAGCAATCCAGGATTGACAAACTGAGGTGAATGTTTTGAGTTATTGAAGATAAAACAAAGATCCTTATCCTACAAACGTTTAACTGAAATTAATTTATATTCACTGAAGAAGGCATACCAAGTTCCAATGAAAAGCGGCTAATTTCATCTTGTCTTTAGTAAAGGGGGAAAACCAGTTTAGATGGGTAAAAATTTCGTTTTTTTAATGTCATAAAATGTTAGTAGAACTATTCAAGAATATTTTGCCAAAATTTCAATTCAAAACTCCGTTTAGTTTCAATGCTATAAGCACTTAAAAAACTGAAGATTCAAAAAATTTCACAGCAGTTTTTTTCAATCGCGTTTTTCTCAAAACGACTTTTTCGTGTGCATTTTAGCGCAAAATGCCATTCTAGCGCAAATTATAGGCCAAGCGTTCTGAAATTTTGTGTAAATATTCTTTATTCAATAATACTCTATATGAATCTAATTCTGGGATGATATTATTATTAAATATATATTTTTGAATGCAAAAAAAGTTGAACAAAAATGGTAGGAAAACGTAAATTTTATGACCAAACACGTCAAAAGCTTGAAATGTTTTATTTTTTTAACCAGAATTATAGGTTCCTGTTCTGAGGAAATATGATGTTAACGATTTAAAATAAAATGTGATGATTACACAGATAAAAATTGTGACTTCAGGAATGCACATCAGCAACAAGCTCTAAAGGCGACCATCCATCGACATCAGCTTCTAACTCTTCTATTTCTGGCAGAAATGACTTGAAAAAATTTCAAAGTGTACTTTAAAATATGAATAAAATAAACTTCAACTTTGATCAAATTCTGATTATTCCTTCCTTGTTGAAAAAATTCACTAAATTTTCTGCCTCTTAAACTGGTTTCCCTCCTTAATAAACATAACCATTTCAAACACACGATGTTATTTTTAAAAAAAATTCAGGAATTCATATTAGAGTCACTCCCCGAAAAAGTCAACTCTTTGTCCTAAAAATCTTTTTGCGTGAAGTTTCATGTATTTTATTAAAAAGTAATAATTTTAAAGGCTAATGACGAAATTTTTTGCTTAAGATATCACACATTAATTTGAATCTTGTTAAGCAGAAAAAATTTGTTCATTAATATTTTTAAGTATTATTGAGACGTTACGTGCAGAACAAAATGGCAGTTTTCCATGGAATATCCCATTCACGTTTTACAGCAGTGGATAATCTATAATTAGTCACGCTTATAAACATTTTTGTATGCATTGTATACAAAGGTAAAACAAGTTTAAGATTATTTAAAGAACAAAATAACAAATAAAACAATGATTTATATTTTGCATATGTATTACTAGTTTATTCTGTTTAATAAAAATAGCTAAAGTGATATTTACCATAAGGCATTCGATTTATACAAGCTAGTTCAATGGCTACTTGTTAGATAAAGAAAACAGTTCTTATGGATTGCTGATGTATTTGAGAAAGAAAGACAAAAGATACAAATGATATCGTTAGGACTAATGTTAAATGCCAAGGTACGAGCTGTCTAAAGCATTGCTCCTATCAAACGAACAAATAGCCTTCGTAAATCTACAGTAAATCTCAGAAGTAACAAATGATAAAATAATTACATCTTCTCCCACGTACGACACAAGAAGTCATATGATCAATCATTGTTTTCGGAAAGAAGAGTCATACAGTTGGAGTTCATTAACTCCCAAATTCAGAAGTGCTTAGATGTAAGACAGGGGAGAGAGTTAGTTCTGTAACACATTCGAAAATATACATATTTACGTTTATGAATTTTGAAAAAGCGGGAAAATGTTAAGAGCATAAAGATAAATGTATGATATGTTCTACTTTTTTTAAAGAATCTCATTACGTTTCAGCAAATCTTGTTTTTTTTTTCGTAGTTCATTCTAAATTATTTTATGAAAAAATGGAAATTTTTATATATAATTTTAGTGTTCCCAATTGCAGATATAAAATAAAAATATAGGGTCATCTTTTGTAAGTGTCTACTCAATACTTTTTCTATATCTATTCTCTTTATCTCTATCTCTGTCCCTTTCTTTCTCACTCTCTCTGTATCTTTCTCTCTCTCTCTCTTTCGCTCTCTCTACATCTCGTAAATTCTCTATCTCTCACTTTTTATATATTTCTTTCTCTCTCTCTTTATCTCTATTTCTTTCTATCTATCTCTTTCTTTCTCTTCCTCCCTATTTCTTACTTTCTCTCTATCTCTTTTTTTCTTTCTCTCTTTCTCTTTTTTTCTTTCTCTCTTTCTCTTTTTTTCTTTCTCTCTTTCTCTATCTTCGTCTTTCTTTTTCTCTATCTGTTTTTCCTTCTCTATCTTTCTCTTTCTCTCCCATTCTCTTTCAAATATAAACTGTAGTTATATTAGTTATATATTATATACAACAAGAGCAATGGAAAAAAAGATGAGAAAAAAGTACAACAAGTGAAACAAAAAAAGTAACGAAGCATGTGTTAATTCACGTAACGTATGGATAAAATAATAGTCATACATTTGGAACGTATACTATAGGGTCTGGTGGGGGAAAGTGGTCAATGGGGTAAAGTGGTCATTCGTCAGATAAATGGCTATAGCTTGGAAATAAATGTTCGAATGAACGTGAAAATTTTATTTTAGGATAGGGCAGTTAGAAACTACATTTTGAGTACAAATTTTCACATCTGGCAAAATTTTACTTGGTAAAATAAAATATTTTGTGTGAATATGAAAATTTTTAAAATCCGAACACCTCTTTTAACTTTCTTGGAAAATTTTGTTTGTTAGAATTATGAACAGATTAACTGCACAGAAAGCTTCCTACATGTCTCAAGAACTCTTACTCATTAGCAGTTAGCTGAATCTCTTTTGGTTAATTTTTTAGAACAATTTAAATAAGATGGGGTAAAGTGGTCATAATATTAGGCTTAACGAATATTGTCCTTCTAACGTCACTTAATCTTTAAGTATGAGGCAGACATAAATGAAATATTAATTTCACTTAATATGTATTGTTTTTACAGTAAACACGGTTAAATATACGAGTATATGCGTATGCATACGCATATACTCGTGTAGGCACGTATACATACGTATTCACATAAATGCACCAATAAACGCGTAGTATATGGGCATCTGCAAGTATTTTTTGTCTATAAAGATATACGTTCGACTATACACGTCGCTTATACTCGTATAAATACGAACACTTATATACTCAGGTAGACACGTATATACGCATACGTACTCGAAACTCGAGTAGACACTTACACACAAGCATATGATATACACGTATACAGGGTAAGATTAAACTCTTGGGCAAATTCTTAAAAGATGTAAGAGGGGAGTAGAAGAAACAAGAATCATAAGAAACATATGGTCACAAACATAACGCTGACGCGCTACATGCACGCAAAGCCAGAAACTGAGGGATGCAAAACAGGTCACAAATTTATTACACAAAGACAATTTTACACAATATTTTAGATCTTAATAAAGTGTTAAAGTGATTGATGAAATTTGTGGCCGGTTGCTGTAATACATGCTTTGTTGCGATGCGTGGATTAGAGCTACTACAGGCCGTAACTTTAACATCTATTTTAAATATTTCTTAAAAACTAAAATGTTGGTTAATATCATCTTTTTTTTTTCTTTTTTTTTCAATTGGGCTGTACAAGAGACCCACCTGAAGAGGCGTCTGGGCCATAACCAGACCTAGTGCGCTCCCCTACAATGCATCAGTTTTTCATGTGTCACCATTAAGGCACTGATGCATGACACAGTGGTTTTTTGACACCCAGCTTCCACCAGGTGGAGGCACCTGGGCTCTCTTTGATGCGAAATTGCACTAGGAATTTAATTTTGCCTATCGAGTTCTAAGCCAAACGAATACCCTATTGATCTTTTACATGGCGCATAATCATACGACATGGGCGCTGATGATTTTCTTCATGTCGAAAATCCACCGACCGGCATCCCCAGTTCAGAAACCGGGTCCACAGACCTACAAGGCGAGAGCCTAACCATCACGCCCACCAGCCGGTCAGATAAATCATGTTTGTGTAACAAATTTGTGGCCCGTTTTGCATCCATCAGTTTCTAGCTCAATGTGCATGTAGCGCGTCAGCGACCATAAGTTCATTATGATTCTTTGCTTCGTATACTCTCCTCTCACACAACCCTTTGGTTTTTGCCCCGGAGCTTGGATTCACTCTGTAAGCATATATGTATATTAGGGGATATACCTGTATATACATACATGTACTGATATAAACGTAAATGTATGCATATATGTCTATACTGGTACATAATCGTGTTTGCACGTAAACATACGCATATACTCGTTGCTTCCATATATATGTACGTGAATAGACATGTACAAACACGCACTGGATATATCCACGAAATAACTCGTGTATAACCGTAAATGTATGTATGTATACCTATATATGCGTATATATGTCTATTATACACGCATATACTCAGGTATGAATGTATATACTCGAAAAAGAAGTGCATACACGTATATAATGTTCATATATACGCGTATATACTTGTATACACACGTGACACGTATGTACTCGTTTAGACACGTATACTGTAGGTAATCACGTATAAATGCTTATGTATACCCGCATATACTTGTGCATATATTTGTAACTATAAAAATAATCAAATTATACAAATATTACTGTTCTTTATAACTGTTTTGCATCTATTTTTTACTATGACCACTTTACCCCATGCTATGACCACTTTCCCCCACCCCATGGGGTAAAGTGGTCATAAATACATAGGGAAATGAAAGTGTTATAAAACTACTTAAAACAATATTTTTTACTCTGAAATTCTATGTACCATGTTCTTTAATAATGCAATGTAAAATAACAACAAAAAAAGTTGAAGTGTTTAAAGAATTTATTGTATTTATTATCCACCTAAGTTGAAAACCGACGATTTTATGACCACTTTACCCCACCAGACCCTAGTCAAAATAAATGTATATGAAACATGATTTCTCATAAGTGCATTATCTACCAATTACATGCGCTGGAATACTTGTATTAGTAACTTCTAAACTGTCAAGATAAAACTAGGAAAAAAAAATTTGAAAATCTTAAATGTTATACGTAATACTTAACGCCGTCAGTAAAAATCCTGCATAAAGTTCCTGGAAGTTAAGTGAGTTTTGACGCTTTTTTACTCAAATTATGCTTTTTGCAAGCATCAATAGAGATAGGATCCTACTCGTTGAGTTATTTTTCTTCGCTTAGAATTGAATTTAAATGGGGAAGAAATTCGCAACCATTATATTATGCAGGTGATTTTCTAGATAAGCTAATACGAGAGATATCAGTGGAAAAGAAACAGTAATTAGGATGCGGCAATAAAAATATGGTTATTCTGGACAATTTGCCCCCGTACACTTGTATTTACAGAGCCTACTGTTATGGTGCGTTTATTTCATATCAATCTTTAACGCTGGAAATTTTATATTTAGATAAACTTTCGCAAATTTTTTTTTATTTATTTGGGTTTTTTCTTGAAAAAAACGTGATTTTAAGGAAAAGAACCCTTTTTTTAAATGTAATCTTGAAAAATAAAATTAACGAATGCAAACCGTAGTCGATTTGTAATCATGACTGCGGAAATTAGTCTCTCTAAATAAATGTTAAAATCAATGAGGTAAACTAATTCCGGTCGTCAAAGAAATCTGAAAAATCGCCATAAGCAATTCGCGATTGCTCAAAAAAAAAAAGGAAAAAAAAAGAATGAAAGGAAAAAAAACAACCATGCTTAGTATAAAGAAACACAGACACAATTAAACACATACGCAATAGCTGAACATTTATGTTCACATAAACTGATCAAATGCGTTCACTCTTAACAGTTACATCGCACACTAATACGCGATTTAATAGAATGGACCAAAAACCTTAGTATTAGTAATACCATTGACTTTATGATAAAATTGAAATTAGTACTAAAAAGGTTCAATAGTAAACTAACATGAATGTGAAATTTCAGTTTATATACCATGGTTTGACTCTTTACTCTCGCCGAAAAACTAAGTAAAATCAAATAATTACTTAAATTATAAGTGTACTAGATGACTCGACAGACGTTGTTCTGTTCAAACTTTGTAAATTGAAAAGTTAAAAAAATTCAGTCAACTATCAAGTGTTTGAACCGTTTTTTTTTTTTAATAACTGAAAAGAAAATGATTTAAGCTGCTTGGTGTCAGAATGCGGATATTTAATACAACTTGATTCATCTAATGCCCACTGAGCAGTTGTTTTATTAACTATTTTTTCCCTCGTACTTGATGGTTTGTTCCTTCAGCCATACTGAAACGATAAAAAGCGTCAACAAATATTAAGTGTAAAAAAACTAACTACCCATCCAGAACAAACGAGAAATCCCGCCGCAACATCCCTCATATGAAAAAGAAAAAAAAAACAATCGAAAGGATATCGTTTAAAAAAATTAAAAAGGTAAAAACAGTTTTCTGAATAAGGGGCGAAAATCGCTCATCCCTCCCCCCTCCCGTTGTAAAATAAACACATTCTTCAATTAAAATGACTAAACACCCTTTGAAAACGAACGAAAACCAATTCTTTGCAATTTGAAATATTTCGCCAAATAAACAAAAAATACAATACATTACATTTCAGTAGCTTTAAAATGTAAACAAATGATCATGCAGCTCTATTGTTTATAGCCAAAGTCGCCAAGCCACCACGTTACTGTAATTCAGGTGATCAGTGAGCAAAGCTAACTCCGACCGATTAGCAGTCCGATCTTTTAAACGTAAACTTTTAAAACTTCATATATTGCCTAATTTGTTCTTTCCACCAAATATAAAGATCTTCCGCGGATATTTCGATACTTGGGAATCTGGCGATCTTTTTTCATTGGCGTCAATTTTTGGCTCCAGCGAATGCGCGAGTGGTTCTTTTCGTTGCAAAGCTAAACAAAGAGAACGGAAACATCTATTTACATAGGGCTACTATAAATCAGCAGAGTTACCAAAATAAAGTTATTAACACCGAAAATGAGACGACCGGGCCAGATTCACAACTATCGAACTATCCCCGACCTTCCACTGCACTGATCTTTTGTGTACAAAACTACCCTGTTGTAATTTATCAGGAGAAAAATAAAATTTGTTTCCTCTTTAAATTCCATCATCTTTTCCTTTAATAATGAATTGATTAGTTTGATAATCCTTTAAGTATTATTGACATCTGTGTCAAAACTCAGATGGATTTGAGCCGAGGAACACATGTTGCTAGGTACGGTACTTTCTTCTTCTTCTTCTTCTTCTTTCTTATCTCTTTGTTCTGAATCAGATCAGATCCATGAGGTTGTTCGCTTTAATCAACTTCAAGACAGAAGCAAGACGGTACTTTATCTGGTACTTTCTGATAATTTGGTTAGGAAAACCTGAAGCACCGATCCGGTCACATGGTTCAACTACGACGACAGAACACACGTTTTGCATGAACCTTCTAGTACTATACTTTAAATATATTTCGGGACCTAAAATCGTTGCTTTCAATAAATGTAGGCTTCACTCTCTCTCTTTACGTTTTATCTATTATCAATTGACATATCACAGTAGGAAATTTCATTACAAAAAGCAGAGCTGTCTTTCTTACTGTCCTTTGGCAACGGGTTAAATATTTATTTCAATTATCGTTCAACAATAGGTTAAAATAAATATTAATCATTTGGGAGATATAAACATCCAATGTTTAAATTAATTAAGTAACAAAAACGTTTCCGATACGATCCATCGCGCTTCAAAACCATGCTTGCAAAAACATAATTACACACAAAAAATTTGATCAAAATCGGTCCAACCGTTTAAAAGCCTTATGGTGACAAACGTCCGCACAAAAGATTTTTATATATTAAGATTTCTATTAAACAAAGTGAGCACATTTTAAAAATACTGTATATTAAAAAAATAACTACACAATTCATTAATGATTTTATGATAAATATTTAAATATTTTCACAGAAATTAAAGAAAAAAAATGGGATGTAGTTTCAACATACAGTGTCCTACATTTAAATATGAATATACACGATACTAACCGTTATCTGAATGATGTCGTACATGTTGGCAAATGAATGCATATATGCTATGTATTTCCCCGGAGGCAGCACAGAGGATAAAATATGCATCAAATTGGTAAAACTTCTAACAATTTCTCGCTTAGACAACAAAGGACTACGTTTATGAAATAATATCAGTCTCGAGCGTTCTGGTTTGTGTTTTCTGAAAGGTTTTGAATTAAAACTAGTAACACTACTGTTTTGAAACTATTTGTGTTTTATGTCACTCATTACTTCTCAGAACTGCTTTGCCGTTAGTAAATTTCTGGTAAAAGCAGACAACAAAAGTCGTAAATATTTAATAGAGGTAAACAATTATTTATCAACTTCAAATGTGTAGAAAAATTCACATAAAACGATACGCATATTTCCGGACATTAAGAGTTTATATTGAAGCATTGTCAGTGCTTACGTTTAAACAAAGACATAGTGTTCTTCAGAAATTAATTAAGCAGGATGAAGGTGAAAATTGTCTACCCTACACATATCTCTATTTGCTAAGAAACAGCATCAAATAAGTCATTAAAAGCACCAAAATATTTTGTTTCTAATGTGAGAGATTACAATCTAAAGGCCACCGAATAAAAGCTCATAAAGGAAAACACCCAAAAAAAAGAAAAAATGTTGCTGTAACAAAGCTAAAGAAAAACCTAGTACTTGTTTTGGCATTCTCAATTTCACCTGACGAATTATTTTAATTTTTTTTTTAACCCTGCTGCATGGAAGTCTGTACTTGTAGAACTGAAATAAGTTTAATAATCAATAATTCACAAATTTCAGACTTTAACATGAAAGAAATACAAGGAAACAAGACCAAGTGAACACTTTATGTACTGTTCTTTTAAGTCTGTGTATTAACACATAATTTCAGATGGCAGCCAATAAATTCTACTAAACGTAATAAGTGTTTTACATGAAAGAGTGCAGGTACAATTTGAAAGAAACTGTATAATATATTGTAAAATTTCAGGTATGGAATATTTTTAACGTCTTGCTTCACTTTGAAATGAAAAGTAAAACGCTTAAAATAAAAATGATAAACAGAAATCAGAACATAATTTCTACCAGTTTGTTAATTCCTATTAAAAAAATAATACAAAGCATAAAAAATGTGTTAGATTTTTAGACTGACCTTTTAGGTCACAGTTTCGCAAATTGTGTTTCGATGAACAACAGGCATCATTAAAAAGCACTTAAAAGTTATGTGATGCAAGCAAACGTTTCTTGAAATAAATTATTCACTTAAAAACCAGTAAATATAAGGTTTTGAGCCAAACTTTCAATCAGTATTTTATAAATCAGAAGCAGAGAAAATACACTCATGTTTGTGAAAATTACAAGACTAAGAAGGAATTATGCAAATGAACTGAAATTAACAGTAAATGTACAGCAGGATAAGGTATGCAAATGATTAGAATTACAGAGACGTCACGCATGCGTGTGCCGAGTTACACCCTCTGAACTGCGGCGTAGACTATAAAGAGATGTAAAAGTTTCTTGGAATCATTGTATGATTATCTGCCGATGTGGATGTTTCTCTAGTACTCAATAAGCCTCGTCAAAAACGCAGAGCGTCATACGAACAAGTAACGGAGTTCGAATTGTGCCGCGTGATCTACATGCGTGAGGGTGAACTTACATATAGAGAAATGAGTGCCCGCACGTGGCGTAATGCCTAAACTGTGACGCGTTTTTTTAAAGATGGACAGATGACGGTGAAATTAGCCGAAGGACTCACGCCCGACCATGCAAAGGAACGACGCCACGAGATTATCGAAACCTTACCCACCTAACTGTGATGGATCGTATAGCGTCCTCTTGTACTCTAGCACAACGTTGGAGTATGGCTACAGGTGTCACAATTGCTGCATCCACGGTTCGTCGACGTCTGCTGCGCCAGGGCATGCGTGCAAGGATTCTCCTATACAGAATTCCCTTCACCAAAAACCATCGTTACTTCCGGTTTTAACGAGCCCACCAACACGCCCATTGGCGGGCATACTAGCAACAGGTCGTCTTCTCGGATGAGTTCAGATTTAATCTGCACTATAACGATTGACGTGTACGCGTCAGACGTTACACCTGGGAACGTCACTTCCCAGAGTGTGTAATCCGACGTCATACCGGCATAAAGCAAGGCACCATGATCTGGAGCGCTATTGCATATCAAGGGCAGTCGCATATATTCCGAATCGCGGGCAAAATCAATAGCGAGCGCTACTTCAGGGACGCTGTGACGCCGAAGGTACTACCCTTTCTTTAGAGTATTCCTGGTACACTGTTTCAGCAGGACAATGCACTTCCATATGTCTCACGTAACGTTCAATTTTTCTTCGGTGCATGACAGGTTACGATATTTTCTTGGTCTAGCCGTTTTCCGGCTGTGACACCCGTCAAGCATGACTCGAAATGCGTTGGTCGGAGACTCGCCCATGCGCCTGGTCCGGCAGTTGGTACGGATGAACTTTGGCTTCAGATTGAAGTCATATGGGGTGCTATTCCTAATCGTGACATTCAGCGCTTCCATGATTCAATGGCAAAACGTGTACAGGCTCGCATAACTGAGCGTTGTAGCTACATCCGATATTAATTAACGCCCGTTATTTTCATTTCATTGATTTGTAATTTTAATCGTTTATTTGTAGCACTATGAGTAATATGTACAATAAATTTTACCCATTTCCAATGAGTCCTTCATGTTGTTGCAATTTTCACAAACATGAGTGTATTAAACTGGAATAAAACCCATACATACTGCTGATGTACTACCTTTAAAAATATCAGTACACGAGAACATAATTTTTATAAAGCGAAATGTAATTCATTCTAGCATCAAAATTAAACTAATGTCGTTATTGAAATCCTTGCGCAGTTCAAAAGATGAACATATTCCAACTGTCACGAAAGACGGTATTTTACCCTTTGCAGTTACCGATATGTATGAAAGAAGGTTCTCAATTTTTGTGTCAACAAAAAATAAATCACACAATTGGCATCCTAAATTAAAGCCTCTTGTCTCGTTAAAATTTAAACTTTAAATTTCGAACTAAAACGAGTTGCTTTTACTTCTTTTCTATGTTTTTTGTAAACTTTGAAGCCAATAAATATTACTTTAAATGACTTTAATTTTCTTTACAAATAAACTATTTTAAGTCTGTTGTATTTAAACTGTACTAGTTATGAAAATCAGGGCTTTCCAAGAAAATTTAAGGACAATAAAAGATAGAAAAAAATATATACCTTTATGTGGAGACGTAAAAGGAAAGAACTAACTTTTTTTTAGCACAAAATTTCCAGATTACTGCAGATACGTATTTTGGGATGCCCAAGAACCCTTTTTCTAAGCAAAATATCGAACTTTTAGATGTACCGGATGTCTTTACACCCAAAAGCTCACTATTTTTCATAGAAAAAAAGGGGTTCTTTAAGACCACGAAAAACGTCCCAGTGAAACACTAACTATGCTACAAAACATTTCTTATTTCCTTTTATCAAAAAATGTTAAACTTATCAAAGGAATTAAAAAACACTGTTTTAGATTTTTACAAACCACCTAAAATGAGCCGAGCGTAAGAGCTTTTTGCTTCAAATAATATAATAATTTAGCAGCAAGCAACACTTTGAAATGGGCTTCATCCGTTTCCATTACGATGATTACTAGACGGAAAATAGCTGAAAATAAAGATATAGTTTTCCTCTGAAGAACAACGTGCTAACAGCTCATAAAATACTGCTCTTATTCCGTGAGTAAAGCAACATTATTTCAGCACTTTTAAAGACATTGGATATTTTTATTGGTTGAAGAGCCATAAATTACATTAGATAGAGCGTAATAGGTATGTATCGTCAAATATGTATTGGTAGCTTTGGAAATAATGGTACTAAAATTAGGCTTTTGAATTTCTATTCATTTTATTTATTTTTGTAACAAAACTCCACAAACAAACTGAAATTGTATAGCTTAAAATATTGAGCTATACTTTAATAGTGAGAATCAATTATGATATTTTTTTAATTCTTTCCTTCAGATGCATACTTTTCTTAAATTAGAATATACTAAACCTTTTGGTTTACGAAAAGTAGATTTAAGAAACAAATTGTTCTCGGTTAAAGATTCAGGAAATTTTTTGGGCAAATATTATTGCAAAACGGAATAATTACAGTACATAAAAGTTTCACAGTAACTGAAAAACGCAAGCGATTTTTGAACCAATTGATTCACCAAGTGATTCATTGAGTGAACTGTTTTTCCCCATTACCATTCTTCTCACGCCGCATTCGGTGTAGTAGCTAAGATTTCATACTGAGAGCAACGAGAGCCAGGTTCAAACCCCACTTATTGTTACTTGCTTTTTTCACTCTCTGAACTAACCGCAGCTTTCTAATTTTTCTACCGCAAAAGTTTACACAAAAGCGAAATTTTGTGGAAAAAACAACTAGCAACACACATAGATACCTGTACTTTTCACTTTAAGGCTGGGAAAAATGACGTTAGATATTTTGTTTATCGTTTTTAAAGCAATTTCTATTTATTTGTGTTTTTGCGTGCTAAATGTTTTTCTTTGCAAACTAAAAATTGCCTTCACGAACGTAATCCTTTGTCATGTCATCTATCATGCAACATAAAAACGATTGACTGTACTCAAAGATGCAAAGTATTAGGGCATTCAAAAAGTAAGTTACACTTTTTCCCCCATAGATGGCAGCATCCCGTAACAAGAGGGAAACGTGCGCAGACGATACTTTAGTGCCACAGCTTCCAGCTGCAGCAATTTCATTCGGATAGTTGGAATCGTTGCTGCGTAGTACGAGAAAAAAATGGTGCGGCAACTGGAAACGTACTCCAACGTTGAAGTCCGCGGAACTGTACGTTTTTTGTGGGAAAAACGTCTAACAAGTACAGAGATTCATCATGTTGTCCTCTTGTACGACAATGCAAGACCTCACAAGGCGAGCACAACACAGGTTTGCTTCGCAGTTTTGGATGGGAGGTTTGGCAGCATCCAACCTACATTCCCGATCTGGCGCCCTGAGATTACACGTGTTCGGCAAACTCAAAAAACATTTGGGTTTAAGAGAATTTACCAACGGTCCCCAGGTTCAGACAGCTGATCAAAGCTGGCTCAAGGACCAGGGAGCGGATTTCTATCGTTAGGGCATCGAACGATTAGTGCTACGGTCTGACGAATGTCTACAGCGGGTGGGATATTTTGTATAAAATAGAGTGATGTATCTGTGTCATATAGTATTGTAGCACACTTCACAATAAAGTGTTTTTTGACCTAAATTGTTCGAGTGTAACTTATTTTTTGAACCCCACTAGATAGATATATAAACCAGGAATGATTGACAAAAAATTAGACAATATTCACGTAAGGAATAAATATCTGGTCTTAATCAGTATGTAATACAGTCAATATGAGGTTTCATGCACTGCTTAGTTAGTTCATTATAACCCGAGCTAATTCCGCTCAAGCAATTTTAGAGCACTAAACAGGGTTTGCATCTGCAAGCATGTGTATTAAACGTTTGATATGATTATTTTGATTTGATTATTTTTTTCACGCGAACCTAAACGATTCATATTTTAACATCTTCGACATAACATAGTTTAATATGCCTATTATAGTATGCAATAACACTAAAGGTTATCAGCAGTGCTATAAGTAGAATCTTATTAACACATCAGAACTATCATTTTCATGAAATGATAAGCTTTTAAAATACTTTTTGCTTTTGTTACTTACACGTAACAATAGAAAAAAATAGAATCACACATTTTTGTTTTCAGTTATGTAATTGCTTCATTTTTACTCGGAATATCTTACTTATGTCAAGAAAAATTCTAACATATCATAGCGTCATTAATGCTCTCTAGGATGTACATGATTGGCACGAAAAGTTCCTGAAATAGTTATACTTAAATATCATTAAATTAACTGCTAGAACTTGCATGCATGTTGGCACCCCATTTAGTATAGAATTGGGAAAGTTATACTTAAACTTAAATTCGGCAATTTTTCTCACAAGAGTTGCATTTCAAACAGTCTGTAAAAGACAGAAGATCGAACCTTCCTATCTCCAAATCACCTTCAAATTCTAACTGTACGATTGATTTTCGCTCGAATATAAATCAAATAACTAAGCGCTGTAGTTAAGCGCTTGATTATTTGAAGAGGATCTAGCGCAACGGACACACAAAGCATAAATTTCTTCTTCACGTTGAGTTATCCATTATTCCTTTTCTAACGAAAAACGAACTTGCTGCTCTTCGTATAGTGTACTATGCTCGATAGTGTGCTCGACCCCCTACTGAGCGTTCCTCTAACCTGATTTTGTACTTGAAATCGAATAAATGCTAAAAAAATACGCGCTTAACAATAACACAGAAGAAATTAAATATAATGAAATAATTATATTCAACTTACAAAAACGATGCAGTTTGATTATTTAGCACTAAAAAATTGGAATTATTTAACAAGCAAACATATTGGGAAAAAAACACTGTATGAGCAATTTTTTTCATTTTTCACCTTTTTGTGTTTGGTTTTCATTATTGTATTTCAGTTTCGTTGTACACGCTAGCTTATACAGTTTCCGATAAAAATAAGACACGAAAATAACCAGTCATGCTCTAACATTTTCCTACTGTTAGTAAAATCGAAAACATGTTTCTTAAAACATCTCGGAAACTTATTTCTGCAGATAACATGCTTTATCTCCTCACTGCAAAATAATTTCCACGCTTTACAAAGTGTAAAAAAAAGTACAAGTGTGTAAACTAATGTAAACCGAAGCAGCGTTGCATACATACCTATGTATTTAATATACGAGTACAATTTATAGTGATTTAAATTATTAAAGGCAATGAAATATAAATAAGTACATGGCTTAGTTATTGTTTTTTACAAATTTCTTCCAAGCTAAACAAAATTGAAACGGAAGAAACTGCATTTTTTTCCTGTCATCAATGTCGAAAAGTTCTTTCGAACATAAATCATTGTCATTTTTTCTTCTTTGCTATTTCAATTACATGACCCGGCCCCTAAATCTGCCATTCGTAGTATCATATTACAGCACCTACCTTTATGTAAATGATGAACGGTTATTCTCTTCTAATTTCTGATTTTCTTGGACTAGTGCCAAACTAGCATTATCTTTTTTTATCTCCTTTATGTTGGGCTTTAATATCTCAGTTCTGTCTAATGCACTTTTTGTGTTTTGCCAAGCGATATTTTTTTTTTTTTGTTACGTGTTATTCTTTCAACATAATTAACTACTACGTGAATCTCTTTAATTAGTTAAGTGTTGGATTTTACTAGTTCATTTAAAATTCAATTTAGTCCCAACTAGTTAAAGTAAAATGTACGAAGAATAATTCGTCATATTTTACTTGTTTAAAATTAATTTAATTTAGTATATCTATAAAGAATATTCAAGTACGATCTTAGGACATATTTTATAAATTACAGGTAGGTATTAAATATTGGTTAAATTTCCCCACAAACATATTTCAAGCAATTTTGTAAACATACTTTTTCACTGTTCGTTAGAGTGGAGCGAAAATGTAGAGAACAATATGTTATATTGGGTACAACAATTTCTAATAGAGCGAAAAAGTGGCATGAAAAGAATTTGTTACCATAAAGAAAGATCTAAGATGTCTCAATTTCTCGTATACATCTTGTTAGTCTGTTTTGATGTTAAATTTTACTAATTTTAAAATTTCTTCTCCAGCATTTTCTTTTTATTTTTTTATTATTATTAGGGGAGACCGGGGCAAGATGACAACGCTAACAATTTTTGTTGCTTATTAATTTATTTTTAAGGATAATATAATTTCCTTTACATGAGCTGTTAGAGTGGTCTTTTGTAGTATAATATATAGTACCATTTAATTTTTCAAATGAAATAAATGAAGGGTATTTTTATATTTTCATACCCGTAACAAACTGTCATCTTGCCCCAGTACTGGGGCAAGATGACTTTGGCCGCGGGGCAAGATGACAACACAGAAAAAGGTTGAACACAATTTATTTTTTGAATATATTACATAGTTTAACAAATGTTTACTGTGTATTTACATCTTACAAAGCATCAAATTAAGCGTAATGAATTCCAAAGTAATGTTGAAGTGTTTAATTATGCAGCTAACAATAGTCACAAATAATAATGCCATTTTCATAATTGGAACATTCTTCGCGCCACCACTCTTGGCATTGCAGCACTAGAACCATTCTTCTGTTGGAGAGTCACAATATTCTTCTTTACAAGCAGGACTTGTAAAGAAAAAGTATTGTCGTCTTGCCCCGCGTTTCAGCCCGTCATCTTGTCCCGTGTTTCGGCCCGTCATCTTGTCCCGGACTGCCTGTCTGAAAGGATTCGTCTTCGTCTTCATTGCCATAAAGAAAGGCGATTAATTAAAGTTTATTCATGGTAATAAGCAGTATATAAATTAAGTTACTCATAAATACTAAAGAGAAACAATCTATCATTTCTGTATCTTTAGCAGAGCTTATTTACACATGCATGAAAGTTATAACGTAGCAGCGGTAAACAATCAGTGCTTCAGAACTAACACAATTATGACAATTTCAGCGTCTTTAAACTATTGCTGAATAAAAAAGCCGTTAGGAGAGTCAGTAGTATCCAGTTGATGCTGTTTCCTAGTGGAAAACGGAAAATTTAACACATTCGTCATCTTGCCCGGCTCGTCATCTTGCCCCGGTCTCCCCTACTACTTCTTTTTTTCTTTTTTTGATATCCCACTTTTAATTGAGTGGAAAATTTGGCCCTTGGTATCATAAAAGATGGAGTAATAATGTGTTTATGATAAATTTTTATTTTGATAATCCCTTTAACTTCTGATATCCAATTTAACGCAGCAGAACAAACATAGATGTTAAGCACTTAATTTTTCTATTTTGCAAGTTTAAGCGCGTTCGGATCATTATTCATTATTTTAAATCTTGCCTATTTTGAATGACTACAACGATGTGCAGGGACACAGAAAAATGACGGAAGAAATGTAGATGCAATATGACTTTTCAAAGCTGATTTTAAGAAACCGTTACCACGGTTACTACTGCATTTTAACGAACCACCATTAAGACATTTACTAAAACATTTAGACGGAAAACCTGACGGACCGTGTGCATTAAGAACCATTGTCTGTAAGAATCAGGCAGTTTACGGCATTTGTGATTGTTGACATTTTTAATTTTTCTTATTTTCACATATGTTGTTCCTTCTCATGAATGTAATGTTTGTGCCAAATATGAGCTTTGACAGCTGTAATAGTATCTAAGAAGCCCATATAATAGTACAGAATTTAAAAATCCATGTCATTATAGGGGCGATTAAAGCAGCAAGAACGTTAAAATCTGCAAATTTGAAAAACAAGCAAAAATGTGCCACGCCCCCTAAATTTAAAAATTTAATTTCTCAAAAACGGTAAGGCAGACAAAGCTCATATTTTGCTCAAACATTACATTCATGATAAGGAACAACATATAAGAAAATAAGAAAAATTAAAAATGTCAACAATCACAACCTGCCTGATCCTTACAGACAATGGCTCTTAATATGGAATAACTCAAACAGCATTAGCTAGATGTGGGCAGTTTATAATTGCAGTTTCAGGCAATTTATATTGGTAATACATAAATAAATACACGTTGACATAAGCACTGACAAACATTATATATATTTACTGTTTACCAAGCTGCAGCTAGCAGTTAATAAGTTAAAAATGTTTTAAAACAGAGCATATAGAACGATATTACAGTAAGGTTTTTAACGAAGGTAAATCGTTAAAAATAACAACTAATAATCAATGAATAAATTTTTATGCTTGAGTAGTTGAGTATTAGAAAACGATGTGTTACAATATGGCAAGATATAGATTTGCTAGATCGGCAAATAGAGTTAGAACCATGTGTCTTAGGTAATGAAAAAATCACGTCATCTATCTGGTAATTGAAAACAGCGGTAGTTGCTTTTATGTTTGGGTTACTTTGAGAATCCAGCAAATATAGTAATAACAATGATTACAGATCATCGAAATTTTAGAAGGCATTTTGGTTCAAGCCGGATTATGAAAGCAAGGTGAAGAAAATGATTAAACAGCAAAAATTTGCAACTTTACATTTAAACCTTATTCACTTTATGTATTGACAGAAATATAAAAAAAAGGGTTGCCTCTGTTTGTATTGGAAATTTCGGCTAAAATTTAAAAAAAAAACGTTTCTTAATATAGAAATTGTTGATTTTTTTCCCCTTAACTTCAAAACAATTTCTGAAAAATATAAGCAGTGTGACGATGCGTTAAATTAGTCACAGAAGCATAAATCAGCTACGAATTCTTGGAGTGCATGAGAGTATTGTAGTAAAATTTTCATCCATATAAAATATGGCTAAGTTCATCACATAGGTCGAGTAGTAAGTCAAATCCAGTGTGTTCACGTTAATTCAACTCTAAAACTGCTTTTGCTTGTAATGCGAAAATTTTAACGGCTCAAAAACATGAGAATTTATTTTAAAATGTTTTACTTTTGACGTGAAGCATAAATTAGTTAAACGTGACATCAGGGCAACATTACTATAGTGAAAGCTTGTAAAAGAGATGGGTTGCATTCCAATAGCTAATTAATCAAGAAAATTGGAGGAGGAAACACTGGTATATATATATATATATATATATATATATATATATATATATATATATATATATATATATATATATATATATATATATATATATATATATATATATATATATATATATATATATATATATATATATATATATATATATATATATATATATATATATATATATATATATATATATATATATATATATATATATATATATATATTAAATCAGTCCTTACGACGAAAATTCATGATTGGAAAAATTAGCCACTCACTATCTCGAAATCCCTATATGCTAGTGTTGTCAATCCCGAAACGAAAAATCTTTTCATGGATAATAATAAGCATAATTAGCAGATTATGAAGAGTCAGCTGAAAAAAAATCAAGTAACTTAATCAGTTATTAAATGATTAGCAGGTGTTTAAACTGATATCAGGTATACCAGAAGTCAGTTCTGAAGAGGTTATTAAACCTTAATTTAAAAGATAATTTTAACACATTTTTTCTATTACATACAATATCGGGTAATTCCAAGGTGTTAATGTCTGACCAAATGTCAATTCTTCCACATGTGCTTATTTCTGTACACCCTAACGTTCATTTAATACATAAGCAATAAATATTGCATGAAAAGTTTTCTGTAAAAAAAAAAACTGATTGGAACACTGAAATATTTAGTAGATACTGTTTCCATCATGTATGCTCTGATTGACTACTGTTATTCGATCAATTCTGCATCAGAACGCCGCAAAATATTATTAACAATAAAAATTGCAATTTTGTATGTAAATTACTATTGTTTCTAGATTAAAATATCTTTTAAGTATTCAAATATGTATTTAAATACAATAATACATTTCCAAAACTAAAACAGATATTTTCGCAGACAAAAAGCTCCTAAACGGAGAGTTTTCCGAGATTATTTAGCTGACAGGTTCAAACCGACCCAAGCTTATGGTGAATCCCACGACGAACAGATATCAGTCCCTTACTGAGGAAAAAAAAAGGATGAAACGATCTTACAATAAAATATTTTTCCCTATTATATTTTTTATAATTATGATGGAAAATTCCTATATTAAAAGCTTCACATATTTTTATTTGACATTTCAATAGCTTTTTTCTTTTCTTTACTTAAATCACTATAACATTGTAACGAACATTAACCAAAAGATATATTTTTCATTTTTTGACTCTCCATGCACTTTGAATAAGTTTCAAGATTTATATAACGGTAAATAAATAAAACGTCTTTTATTTGTTTGTTTATTTATTTTTCACTGTCTTAACTTAGCAATTACGACAAAATCAAACTATACCCAACGTGACAGTACCCAACGTGTTCCCGTTAAACCTGCAGGACCTCTATTTTTGAAGTTATTAGTCTAGTTCATGATTTAGTCCATGATAGTTATAGATGGGAAAAATCCCATCAAAATATGATGCAAAGTAAATGCAATAAAAGTTTGAAATAAAAAATATTTTTAATGAAAAAATATGAAAACTCATTTTTTAACCGCATTTCATATCCCTAAAGGATTATTTGCGAAACTCACAATAATAAAAAAAAACGATAAGAAGGAAAAAAAAATAAACAATTACGCCCAAATTCAAGATAGATTATAGTTTGAAATTCTAAGGGACGTGCAAAAATGCAAAAAAACTCTAAAAAATCTACTACACTGAAGGGGAAACACATATAAAGCCGATATATGGCCCCTGCAAACTAGAAGTGTAAAAAAATATAAGTCATAAAGCGCAGCATTTCATATATCGGTAAATAGTTTCTTTCTAATGTCAAATTTTTTGTTATCGAACTTTCTTTCCCTAAATATCACTTTAATGATCCGAGGGGCTTACAAAGAGCGAAATTTTGTATTGTTTCGCTATTTGTTTCTCTTCAAACTTTCAATATTTTAACGCTTCTTCAAATTTTGAGCAATATTGCAATTCGAAGTACGTATCTAAGACAAACGGTTAAGAAAAATACATACATTGCAGATTAAAAAGAGACACACTGTATACTCAAGTCCAAAAGATTTACTTAACATAAATAAATAAAAATATTTCAAAATTAAAAGCGTGTTTTAAGTTTAAATTCAAATGGGAACTGAGGGACTTATACCCAAAATAAAAAAACTTGAAAAACATTTTTTCCCTAAAATATCTGATTGTGAATGAGTCTTTGTGTTTTATCACAAATTACAATCACTTGTCCCAATTTCGATTGAACTATCAAGGATCCAATATCAGTTGTAAAAATAACAAGAAATCAAAATTAAATGTAATCCCTTTTTACGGTTAATGCTTGCTGAAATCTCAATTTCCGTTGTCGATTACCGTGATGGATGCGAACCCTTAGAGCAGAAAATCCTTCGCAATTAACTCATCTTCAGATATATTTCTTCGTGCCTCCAAAAGTTTCTAATCTTTCTTTTCATCTTCGGTATTTGTTTAGGAGTATTATAGAGAGTAAAAAGTAGTTTCGAGTCTCTGATTTTAAAATGATTTGCATGATTACTTTTAAGATCGGTTTTCGATTTTTTTTTCTTGATTGTGCTGTTTAGTCGAAATTAACTTTTGTCATTTGGGAATAAGAAATGTTGTTGTTAAAGAAAATAATGAAAACGATGAAGTTCATGGTTCTAGAACTCGTTAAGTTTCTTTGAAATGAGCAATGAACTTGCTTAATATTTTAAACTAGTTTATGATTCAAATATAGACTTAATGGTTTTTTATGGTGTAACTGTTGTTTCTCTTTAGTTTTAGCAAACACTTTATACTATGCGGTAAAATGCGGGGAAATGTCATGCAGAAGTAAACAGAAACAACGATTAGTTTGAAAAATAGTAACTATGAAGACATTGCTACAGAAAAAATAATGTCCTTCTTAAGCATGCATAATCATAAACAGCCTTATTCATCAGCTGATTCGAACCACCGCAACACCGTCACAAAAATAAAGGGAACGGGTCCCCCCCCCCCTCTTTTTTGATGTCACTATACTTTGATTGTAATGTATTGCAGTTTGCTAAACCCTGATCTAAACAACCAAATTGAACAATCTAGAAAAAGCTAACAATGTATAATATGCTTTTTTTTTTGTATAATGACAGGTTTTATGGAACAGCTGTGAAATTCTGCTCTCTACTCATTAAACATGGTTAGTTTGGAACTCGATTTCGCGAAT